>NW_017259283.1:144934-149886 GCF_001594045.1 Atta colombica | reverse complement strand
TTTTATTTATCATATTTTTAGTTGATTATTTTTATTCTAGATGTATAAAAAAAATATTATCTTATTTAATTTAATAAAATTATTTCATATTAACTATTTTATAATTACAATAATTATACTAATTCTTTTCTTAAATGTAATTTCAAATCTGTTTTTACATTAAATTTTATTTTCTATTGTTTATGTTAAAATTTTAAGCTTGCGGTATTTGTTTTCCTGCTAGATTGCTTCCGTTTTAGAAAATCTGCGTTCTGTAGTGCATTTCTAATAATTTAATAAAATGCAAGCGATCTAGCAGGAAAACAAGCATTGTGTGCTGCAATCATCAATTACAATATTTTTACAGCATAATATTTGTCATACATACATACATACATATGTAACATTTATATAATTTTACATTTTCTTATTTTTGTATTTTTTTTTATTTTGCAATGCATTACAATTATAAATCTTTCTTTTAATTTTATTACATTTAGATTAATACTTTGATGTACAAACGACCTAGAGGAAGAAAGAGAGAGAGAGAGAGAGAAAAATAAAGAGCAACTGAGAAAGAAATTGATGACTATTAGAGTACTTATTTCGCGCATGCGTATTCCATTTTGCGAAACTAACATTAAATGTGCCGACAGAAAATTGCACTACTGTATATACTGTGGCAATATTTCAACTGGTCTACTCAATACAAACAAAACGCGAAATAAATAATTATCCTATTTAAGTCAACGCTGTGTTGCTTCATGTCTAAGACGTGTAATTTTGGGCACGATTATGGAGCATATGCGAAGAACCGCACGCTCCATAATCGTGCCCAATTACACGTCTTAGATATGAAGCAACACAGCATTAACCGACTAGAATTATGAAAGATAGTCAAACAAATATTGACTTTCTCTTTACTAATAATAGTAAATTAGAAGGATAAGTAATTCATGAGCCCAAAGTTACGGATCACGCGTGATTAAAAATTGAATTGAACATGAATAAAATTAAAAATAAGTATAAAGAATTTAGTACTAGAAGCTAACAAAAGTGCTGTAAATAAATTTACTAGACTAGTAAAAGATAAACTAAGAATAAATCAAGATATGGATGTCAGTATGAGAGCGGAAATACTTGTAAATAATATAGTAGATGTGTTAGATGTTATAACACCGAAGAAAAAATTTAGAATACTAAAAACAAAGGAAGGGAAAAAGTGGTACTCAGACGAAATAAGAAAAGCAGCAAATAGGTGAGATAAGGAAAACTTCAACTCAGTTTAGTTCGCTCTACCTGCCCATGAAATATTTGGCGATTATTTCCAGACACCCTGTATAAATTTCTTTCCTATATCGCCTGGGTCTACATTTATAGACTGTATACTATTAATACTTTGTATATAATATTAAACTTATCATCTATATTACACTCATCAGTGTCGTCTAAATTTTCAAAATCTATATTTTCTATTTCTATATCTCCTGGTTCACCCCTAATTATTACTTTCAAGGCTTTCCACATGATTGTAGAGTATCTTTTTTAGAATCAATCATACTCTCATAATACTCTTTTTTCTTTTGCTTAATTAATTTTATTCCTATATTTCTTTCGAAAAATCTCTATATATATATATACTGATAATTCCAAGATAGGAAAAGCAAAAAAAGCAAGTGATTATAGACCTATTAATATATTATCATTAATAAGAAAAAATGTTGGAATTAGTAATAAAAGAACAGCTAAAAATATCTTTGAAGAATAACGGTGTTATAACAGAAGATCAGTCAGAATTTAGAAAAAATTATTCATGTGAAACGGCGATTCAAACTGTCACGAATGGAAATTGATAGTAAGTGAAAAAAATTGGTAGGTATTGTATTTTCATAGATCTCAAGAGAGCGTTCGAAACGATATCAGAAAACGATATGTAAATATGAAACCGGAATTTTTTAATGGAAAATACACGTTTATTGCATGAAAATGATAAAAAATATTTTATTCGAAGTATTGCCCATCGGCAAGCTATACATTTTTTCCACCTGTGACAATTTGTGGATGCCACGTCAAAAAAATTGTTGCTCTTTTGAGCCAAACCAATCATCTAGCCATTTTCGTACATCTTCGTAAGAAGTGAAGCGCTGCTGAGCAAGTACGTGTCCCATCGATGCAAATAAGTGGTAATCGGACGGAGCCAAGTCTGGTGAGTAAGCTACATGCGAAAGTATTTCCCAACCAAATGCCTCAATCGTTTCCTTGACCAGTTTTGCTATGTGTGATGGTGCATCATGAAGCAAAATCACTTTGTGTTGTCTTTTTTGATATTCCGGTCGTTTTTTACACAAAGCTTGATTCAAATTGATCATTTGTTGTCGGTAATGTTCAGTATTAACGGTTTCGCCAAGTTTTAGCAGCTCATAATAGATCACACCTTTGATCCCAAATACAGAGCATTGTCTTTCGTCCACAGCGATTTGGCCTAGCAGTCGATGTTGATGGTTCGCCTGGAGTTACCCATGATCTTTTACGCTTAAGATTCTCAAAATATATCCACTTTTCATTGCCAGTCACAAATTCGATGGAGAAATGACTTTCTTTTGTACCTGGCGAGCAGCATTTCGCAAGTGGTTTTTCGGTTTTCCTGCTGTCTTTCTTTCAGTTCATGTGGAACCCATTTTCCCATCTTGTGGGTCTTTCCCATGGATTTCAAACGTATGGAGACGACTTTTCGTGTCACATTCAATTGATCCGCAAGTTATTGTTGAATTTGAGCGTCATCCTCATCCAACAATGCTTGCAATTCGCTGTCTTCAAACTTCTTTTCGGTGGTTTTCCACGTTCTTCGTTTCTCACATCAAAATCGCCACTTTTGAATTTTTTAAACCACTCAAAGCTGTGATTTACCAAGAGTATGCTCATCGTAAGCTTCGACAAACATTCGATGTGATTCTGCAGCAGTTTTCTTCAAATGGTAACAGAAAATCAATGTTGTCCGCAAATCATAATTTTCAGGCACAAAATTCGACATGTTCAACGCTATTACAAACTATACTGTATGAAACTTGTATTATTGTGAATTGAAAATCTTTGTCAGATATCAGAACAAGGAAATGGCACCAATGACGCTGTCTGACGGCAATTACATTGACAGCTATGGCCATCTATTGGTAAATTCCAGTTTCATATTTACATACCTGATAGAAAAATATTGTTAGAAAAATTATATTAATATGGCTTTAGGGATAGAGTTTTAGAATGGTTCAAGTCATATTTTGATTATTTTGATTTTAAATAATAGGAAACAGAAGGTGTAATATAATCAGAAATGGTCTAAATCAATGACAACAAAATATGAAGTACCACAGGAATCAGTGCTGGGACCTTTGTTATTTATAATATATATAAATGATATAATCAAAATCTGCCCAGAGAGATACAATATAAAGAGTCGCAGATTATATAAGTGGAGAAAATAATGCGGATTTAGAGATTAAAAATAAATAGGGCATTCAGTATAGTCGAACTGGACGAACAGATGAACAGAAACAAATTGAAAATGAATACAGAAAAAACAAAATATGTGATAGTTAGAAGTGTAAGGAAAAAATGGAAAGGTAATATTTCATTAAAATGTTTGGATGGATCAGAGATAGAGCGTGTAGAAAAAAATGAAATATTTAGGCATAATTATTGATGATAGAATTAGTTTTGGAGATCATTGCAATTATATATTTAAAAAAAATAGATAAAAAAATAAATCTTTTAAATAGAATAAGTAACTTGATATCAGCCTACACAACCTACACTGATGTTCTATTTATAAAACGATAATATCTCCGCATTTTGAATATTGTGAGACGCTTTTGATAACCATGGTTGAATCAAATATAAAAGGTGCAAAACAGAGCTATGATAATGATACTACAATGTGATAGATATACTAAAATAAAGCATATGCTGCAAACACTGCAGTTTACGTCAGTAAAACAGAGACTTTAGTACATGTATGTATATTTATATTTAAAATTTTAAGAAGTTTGTTACCGAAGCAATTAAGAGATCAGTTTGAAATAATAGATAATACATGCGAAAGACAAACGCGGCAGGCAGGGGATATTGTAATAAAATTTGGAAATATAAGAAGTGCGCAAAAAAGTATATTTTATGAAGGAGTGAGAAGGTTTAACAATAAATATTAAAGGATGCGAAAGACTTGTAACGTTTAAGAAATTGTTAAAAACACATGTTTAAAGTATAAGTTAAAATTGTATCGCAAAGAGCTGAGAAAGTTAGTAATAAAGATCAATCAATCAAAATCTCTCTCTCTCTCTCTCTCTTTCTCTCCCCCCCCCATTCATAATAATTAAATAATAAATTTAATTTAATTAATAATTTAATTAAGGATTGCATAAATTATTAAGGACATGCTGGATCCGCCTATATCGCCTATAAAACTAGTGTTTTTGTTCCTGTTCCATTTTTTCACAGTAATCTCACTGAAAAAAAATTCCTTTTTCACGATTAAAATATACATGCTAATATATATTTTATACATTACTATCGACACTGACTTACTATATTTCCTGTCCAAAGTTAGAAAAAATAAAATAATTATCAGAGAAAAATAAAAATTCATCAAATCATCAATCAAACGATAATGATTGTATTCCTTCTTGTTTCTTAATGTTAACAAAATCGCCATTCTTTGAGACTGAGTTCTGATGAGTTATATCATCCTACAAAAATTCTTGTTTATCATTACAGATTAATATGCTTTTGATTATTATTGAGAAAAGATTAATTATTAATACTGAAGCTGTGTGCGTGCGTGCGTGCGTGCGTGCGTGCGTGCGTGCGTACGTGCGTACGTGCGTGTGTGTGTGTACGTGTACGCGCGCGTGCGCGTGTGTAATGATAGATCGTCTTCATCTTCAATTCAGCATTCTTTTATAGATTTGGTCAATGATCCA
>NW_017259283.1:132076-144834 GCF_001594045.1 Atta colombica | reverse complement strand
TATATAACTTATATATAATTATATAACTTATATATAATTATATAACTTTATATATAAATTTACATATAATTATATGTAAACATATATAATTATATACAATTATATATAAAATATTTATTCTTCTACTAATCGTTTTTTAAACCTCGAAGAAATATGATGATCACTTCCTTTATTCATTGTATTATATAATATAAAAATTATTCATTATAACATAACCTATAAAAAAATCAGATATGCATTAAATGTACAGTAATTATATACAGAGTAAGCCATTTTAATTAATACACGCGAATATCTTGAAAAGATAAAAATTTTCAAAAATATTTCAGACAAAAATTTTATTTAAGGGGAAAAAAATGATGATCTTGATTTATCTAAGAAGTCCTTAAGGTCCATGTTACATTAAATTTTTTTAACGAAATCCTCCATTTTTCTTTATGAATTCTTTTAGCTTATTTCAAGAGCTTTCCAAAACGCTATAATAAAGTATTCTTTCGTTAAGTGCATTTCGAGTTATGAGGTTCAAAAAATTACAGTACCATATTACCGGCATTTGCATTATCCATTTGCATTAATCAGTACGTTACCTAAAGAGTGTGAGAGAGAGAGAGAGAAAGAGAGAAAGAGAAAAGAGAGGAAGGAAAGGAGAAAGAGAGAGAGAGAGGTGATATGTCAAGATCATGACTTTGAGTAATATTTAGACCGTTTTAATTGTCAGTTGAACACCTTGAATAATACAAATGTCGGCAGTAACTTTCGAATCTCATAACTCGAAATGTACTTAACGAAAAAATATTTTATAATATTTTAGAAAGCTCTTGAAATAAGCTACAAGAATTCACAATAAAAAATGGAGGGTTCCATTAAAAGAATTTTATATAATATGGATCTTAAAAACTTCTTATCAAGGTAAACCAAGATCATTTTCTTTTTTTCTCCTTAAAACCATAAAACTTTTCTGTCTGAAACATTTTTTGAAAAAATTTCTCCTTTTCGAGATATTCTTATGTATTGATTAAAATAGTCTACCCTGTATAATTGTATTATATAAGATATTAATATTAGGATTAATAATACAACTTTGTTTCCGCCGTTTTTTTCCGAAATTCGAGGCTTTATTGTAAAAAATTGGTTATACATTTATGATTCAAAGTATTATCCATCACTGGCCACTACTTTCTCCCATCTTTCGGGTAGCGTGCGAATTCCGCGTCGAAAAAACTGGTCATCTTTTGAGGCTATCCACGAATCGATCTAATTTTTTACTTCTTCATAAGACCGGAAGTGCTGGTCAACCAGGCCGTGTGCCATTGAAACAAATGATAGTCAGAGGAAGCAACGTTTGGAGAATACAGCGGGTGGAGTAGGACTTCCCCTTTCAACGTTTCCAAGTATGTCTTGACCACTTTCGCAATATGGGATCGAGCATTGTCATGCTGCAAAATCACTTTATCGTGTCTCTCGTTGTATTGCGGCCGTTTGTCTTTCAATGCTCGGCTCAAACGCATCAATTATTGCGTTCGATACTGATCGCCTGTGATTGTTTCAGTCGGTTTTAATAGTTCATAATACACTATGCCGAGGTCCCACCAAGAACTTGACCTTGAACGTCAAAATCACCGTTCTTGAAGCATTGAAACCACTCACGACACGTTCTTTCACTAATAGCGGCCTCACCATAAGTAAGTATTTGAGAGCATTCGATGAGTCTCAGCCGCAGATATTTATATTGAAGCAAAAAATTAAAGCCTCCCGCAAATGACGAGAATTTGGCTCGTAAACTGACATTTTCAATCGAGAATAACTTTATGATGCAGACACAAATCGACTAATGTTTCTATGGGGTTATGTTGACAGATGCCCAAGTTTATTGTATGACGTCTATGATCTATTTATTTCGACCACCACTTACCGCTAAAGACATAGGAAAACGGCGGAAGCAAAGTTGTACATCTAATATATAATGCGCACTAAAATTTTCTTCGGATAAATTAGAAAATTCGCATTGCAGTATCCGTAGTTTATCCTTACTGAGAAAAGATACCAATTTGTTCAAACTTAAGGCGAAAAATCTATATGAATTTATAAACCGTAATTTTACGCAATTTTTTTTATCATTTTTATTATAATACTATCAACATGTTTGTGAATGAGATGTATTTTTCCTTTGTTATTAGAAACAGATCAACGCGTCATTCATAAGCGGTGGCAATTTCTCTGATGAAATGAGTATCGTAACCAGATAAATTATGAAACACTACGAGTGTGCAACACGAATCCTTAAATAATTCATATTGCAGTTTGAGTATGCGGGACCTCTGTATCGTTCGGTTAAATGACAATGATTACGTATCCACATATCGTCAGGCGTGAACGGTTTCTTGCACACGTGGCAGTGCGTGGCGCTGTTAAATTTTTGTAAATCGTCTCGCGTGAAATCTGCCATGGGTACGTTAGTTGAAATTATAGACTGTACACTGTGCGCCAAATTTTTGAGTTTTTCTGTAAATCGTGCTATACAGTTCTTATCACGGCAAAAACGATAGCCCGACAGTCGTACGAGCAGTGCACATAATATCCGATGTTAAATCGGATCGTTATGATGATATATATACGATTCAGGATTCCCATCCGTTTTTTCCAAAGCGCACTCCAGGTCGACGTAGATGAACGGGACATACTCCTTCCTGCAGTGATTGTCGAAACTTAGCCATTTATCGTCCTCGCTCAACAGCCTTATTGCGCAATCATTTAATTTTTCACAGTCTTCACTGAATCTCTAATGCGCTCGAGCTGATTGTGCAAGCATTTGAAAAAACCGCGCATTTATTATTATTGGGAGTACAAATTAATTCGGTCCGTTTCCCTAAAGATAGCTCCAGCTGTTGTGAATGGTTCATAGTGACAGCTGATTTTGGCGGTTTCAGAGAGATTAAACATCTGCTAATAATATTCAATTTATATTGCTTTGAGTTTCATACAAAAACCTTGATTTTTACTGTGTTTGAAATGTCGAATTTTGTGTTAACCAAGTAGCATTTGCGAGAAGTTTTGTTTTTCTTTAATTGGAAGAAAAGTGCGGTTGAAGTATCGAATGCTTGTCGAAGTTTATGGTGACACTGCTCCAACTGATAAATCATGTAGGGAATGGTTTCGACGTTTCAAGGATGGAGATTTCAGCGTTGAAGACAAGCCTCGCTCTGGACAGTCAAAAAAATTCGAAGACAAAAAATTAGAGGCATTACTCGAAGAAGATCAGAGTCAAACGCAAGAGGAGCTTGCAGAATCATTAGCGATAACTCAATAAGCCGTTTCTGTACGATTGAGAGCCATGGAAATGATTCAAAAACAAGGAAATTGGATGCCTTATGAACTGAAACCGAGAGACATTGAAAGGCGATTTTTCACTTGCGAACAACTGATTCAAAGACAACAGAGAAAAGGTTTTTGCATCGGATTGTGACTGGAGATGAGAAGTGCATATTCTACGACAACCCCAAGAAGAAAAAATACTACGCTAAGCCCGGTCAATCGTTGCCTCAACATCAACATCACGATCGAATATTCATGGTTTGAAGATCATGCTCTGTATCTGGTGGGACCAAAAGAGTCTTGTTTACTATGAGTTGCTGAAACCTGGCGATTCCACGATCGGTATCGGTTATAATTGATTTGTTTGAGCATTGCGAGAAAAACGGCCGGAATACGAGCAAAGACATGATAAAATTATTCTTTTTCATGACAATGCTCGGCCTCATGTCGTTAAAGTCGTAAAAATATTTGGAAACGCTCAAATGAGATATTTTACCGCATCTGCCGTTCTCCGGACATTGCTCCTTCTGATTACTGGTTGTTCCGAAGGATGCAGCAAGTCACCGGTTCACTTCTTTTGCAGAAGTCAAAAATTGACTCCAAAATTGGATCGCCTCCAAAGACGAGTTATTTTTTCGAGATGGAATTTGACAATTGCCTGAGAGATAGGAAAAAGTAGGCAGCGATGGACAATACTTTAATTGATCTGTTCATTTATTTTGTTTTGAAATAAATGCACAAAAAACCGAATTAGTTCGGATCGAATTAATTTGTACTCCCAACAATATTATTATTATTATTGTTGTTGTTATTATTATTATTATTATTATTTCATGAAAGAATTTTCATGTACCTATCGCAGAAAAATTTCCTGTTGTTTTTTCTGCTAAGCTGACTAGTCAGGATAGATCTTTAATCAACGTAAACGTCCTGCGTTGTCATTTTCCACAAGAGGTTCATCACATACTTGCTCCTCTTTCGTTCGATGAAGCGTATCGACACAATTCCTTCTCATTGGTGTAGACGTTGATGGAAATGTCATTCAAAGTTTCGAATTTCTTAATTTGATTCAACATCATTGGAAATTCGATGCCCGCAAGATTTAGACGTGCAGGTACAAGAACTCCCGTTCCACATTTTTTTGAGCCAGGTGAGAGCGGCAACAACAGATCACACGCGAAACACACATTGTCCGCGGTTTGTATGTTGATTACCGTTCTCTTTAACATAATTTCTCGCGAGAATTTGATATGATATCCAGCATACAGAGGATTGTATTTGTTCACATTCACCGTTAAATTCAGTATACGCGACAATGCCCATCCGCTATCGCGTTCCTGAAACTCTTCCAATGATGCTACGGACTGGCGCGTCATCAAAACGGCGTTCAAAAGTCGTATTCTGGGCGCGATGATAAACTCTAAACATTGAGTCTCACCGATTCTTCGAAGCCGCGAGTGAAATTGTACTCGAGCATGTATATAGTGTAATACGACGATATGACTCTATAAATTACTTTTTATTACTTTAATCATTGTCATTGCGAAACATGTCCTTGAAAAAAATTTCTTATATTACGCTGACAAGGTCATATTGAAACTTACAAATTTGCTGACACTGCAATTTGCGGTATCAAATTACATTAATGTCATCACCGGATGTCTCTAAAAATCTTTTGTTACAAAAAATTGTTGGAGGGGATAAGATTTAAAAATAAATTATAGAGATTGGAGCAACAATACTGCATCAGTCGCTCAGACAGATTTGTCTTGCAGTGATCTTCAGCACTATGGATTCATATCTTCAATATGAGGAACAAGTAAGTATTTCAATTATATTTGTTTGTGAAAATTGTTTCTTTGTATATTGCTTATTCATTAATTTTTTTCCAATACATTTTACAATACATCTTCTCGTACCATTTTGATAAGATTATTAGCGTTGACACCGATGGTTTATAAATTTTTGAAGATTGGAACCGTCGTGGGACCAATCCCTCACAGAAATTACGATTGGCAATATCCGATAATTGCATCGTTCTGCCTCATATTATATGGACGGCATTCATCAAAAAACGAGCTGATATCGAAAGATTGGTGTAGTTCACTGATGACCCATCATCATCATCATCGTCATCGTCATCGTCATCGTCATCGTCATCGTCATCATCATCATCATCATCATCATCATCATTATCATTATCATCATCATCATCATCATCATCATCATCATCAATGACCCAACTCGTAAAAATACGTGATATGAATAATGTGAAATTATCATTATGTGACATGTGTTTATATATGAAACCATCGACTATACTTCTTATGCTTGAACTCGAACAATGTGTCGAGCATATATTTCGATTTGTATCAATGTACAATATATACAATAGTGTACAATAGTGTAAACGAAAGATTTAAATATTTTGTAAGTTATATACGACAAAACTGCATTACTAACAAAAGTGATGTGGCAAACATTTTACGTAAAATTTATGATAAAAATTCAACTATCAAATGCAAATTGATCGTGTATATTGATACGCTTTAGATAATATTATACATAATGCATTGCATGAAAAATAAATGCGTATGTAATTGTATATCCCAGAATTTGCAATTAAGCGTTCCTTTCTTCTTTCCATCTTACCTTTACGGTATCACGTTATGCACGCATCATCGCGTTCGATAAATCGCGCTGTTATTATTCCACAATGAATAATTATACAAAATAAAATAAAATATAATATTTCGCGTGCTAGAAGAATAAGATGACAACGCCTAACAGGAAAAATAGGATGCATGGTAAGTAAGTAAACGTACTAATTTTTGAATAAGACCAATTTTTGAATGAAAACATAAATTTATTAATATTGGGAGTACAAATAAATTTCCGCCATTTTTATTGTGAAAGAACGGTACATAATGTTTTATTCAAAGTAATGGCCATCGCTAGCCACTTGTTCCCATCTTTCTAGTAGCATATGGATACCGCGTCGGAAAAACGCTTCATCTTTTGAAGCTATCCAATCATCGATACAATTTTTGGTATCTTCATATGATGTGAAGTGCTGCTCAGACAGGTCATGGCGTCATCGATCGGAACAAGTGGTAGTCGGAAGGAGCAATCTGGAGAATACGGCGGGTAGAGTAGAACTTCCCATTTGAGTGTTTCTAAGTAGGTTTTGACCGGCGCTGCAACATGTGGTCGAGCATTATTATGCAGGAGAATAATTTTGTTATGCCTGGAGTAGTGGGCGCGTTTTTCCTTGAGTGGCTCAATCTCATCAATTGTGTTCGGTAGAGAGCCCCAGTAATGGTCTCGTTCGGTTTGAGCAACTCATAATACACGACACCAAGCTGATCCTATCAAATACACAATATGAGTTTTTTTCTATGAATATTCGGTTTGGCTATCGATGTTGAAACAGATGATTCCCATGATTTCCTCTTCTTTGAATTTCCTCTTCTTTATCGTAGTGGATCCATTTTTCATCACCAGTGACTATACGATGCAAAAAACTTTTTCGTTTATGCCTGGCAAGCAGCATTTCACATGTGAAAAATCCGCGTTCAACGTTTCTCGGCTTCAGTTCATATGGAACCCAATTCCCTTGCTTCAGTTCATATGGAACCCAATTCCCTTGCTTTTGAATCATTCCTAATGATTTCAAACGATATGAAATTGTTTGTTGAGTCACTCCTAATGTAAGTGCAAGTTCTTTTTGCGTTTGGCACGAATCTTCATCCAATAATGCTTCCAATTCCGCGTCTTCATACACTTTCGGCCTTCCGCTACGTTCTTTGTCTTCGATGTCAAATTCACCGTTCTTAAACTTTTGAAACCACTCATGACAACTTCTGTCACTTAAGGCAGCATCACCATATGCTTCTACAAGCAATCTATGAGCCTCAGCTGCAAATTTTTTCATATTAAAGAAGTAAATCAAAAGTTCCCGCAAATGATGCTTATTCGGCTCAAAACTCGACATTTTCGTACAAAAAAAAATATCTGATGCTTATACAAAATCGCTAATATTTCAAGGTTATGATGTTGCCGGATTCCAATCTTACGATATGTCGTTTTACAAAACAATTTTAACTATAGTTTATTAGTAACACCATCTTTTGTAAACGGCGGAAATTTATTTGTACTTCAATATTTAATTTATTAATATTAAGCTTTTCTTAATTCAGATTTTAAAAAGTACTTATATTAAATAAATTAATATATCTAGATGTTGATGAAAAGAACATTTTATGAAATATTATTTTGATTTTTCAAAAATAATTTTTGTTTTCTAAGAAACATAGAATGGATGTTTTTGAATAAAGTCTTAATCATTTTGGTTAGAACGTCATAAAAATCGTAAGCGAATTTACGCTTAAATTTTTATATAATTAAAATACAAATTATATTTTGAACATCGGAAATATCTAATAAGCTCTATTAAAAAGAAATTGCAAAATAAATTCGTGTTTTATTATTAAGATGTTCATAAATAGGTACATACAATTGCTATAAATCCAATAATTGAACGCGCTTCTGTTATTGATGCACGTCACTTCGATGAGATATTGCTGTACATAAACAAAGTTATTGAACTAAAAAATCGTAAGTATTATTAATATTATTATGTTTACATTTGTTAAATTATTATTTCACAATGGTTTTTATAAATTTATTTGTAAAATAATGTAAAAAGAATATGTTTTTTTTATGGCAAACTTATTATTTCTTTATATTTATAGATAACTCTGTTTCTAACCTGTATAATATAATATGTATTTTCTTTGTAAATAGTTGTTTTAATAAGATATAATTTTGTAAAAATTATTGTGCTTTTTATAGAATTGATTTCAAAATGCCAAAAGAAAAAATATTAAGAAAATACATACAGAATGATGGATCAAACAGTCCAAGTATAAATAAAAAGAAAATCATTGACATCTGCATCGCATCAATTTGGTATTCCACTTTACATTTAAAGCTCAATAATAAATATCCTATGAATGCTAGACGTGGACCTTCTATTTTATCTGAAGAAAAAGAAAACTTTGTAATATAATGGATTTTCTTTTGTTATCAACGGATTTCCAGTGAATAAAAATCAACTTTTGTTATAGGAACATAGAAATATGTTATAGGTACATAGAAATATGATATCCAGAACTTATAACAAGAATGACTCAGAATCTATCAAAGAGACGTGCCGAAGCAACAAAGGAAAAATTACGTGAATGATTTAACAAAATCAAAATTTTCTTGGAACAAAAAAGATCTTATTAATATTGATCCTTCTCAAGTATTTAATCTTGATGAAAGTATCTTTTCTTGTGCCCAAAAGCAGAACATATTTTAAAAGATTCCAAATATGTGTATAAAGTAATTAATGGCGATGAAAAAGAGCGTCTAACGGTTTTGTTCACAGTGAGTGCGGCCGGAATTGTGATACCTCCGATGATTTTATTCTGGTATCAGAGACTAACTAATACTATTGTCAGTAAAATTCCTCAAGATTGGAATGTCAGAACTGAAAAAGGATAGCTGACCGGTGAATTTTTCTATGAGTATATAGCCAATGTTTTCTATCCTAAAAAATGTCATTTAATTTCCAATATTATTTTATAGCCATTCATCATACTACCATTGATTAATTTTTGTCTTGAAAACAAAATATAGTTATTCACACTGTTTCCAAATGCAACATATTGCAACCATTGGACGTTGTAGTGTTTCATTCACTGAAACAATCTTGGAAATCTGTAAATGATCAATGGAGAATTGATAATGCTCCACAACGTTTAAGAAAAAAAGATTTTGTACAACTTCTTGAAAAAGCGATTGAAAAGATAAATTTATCTGAAATGATAAAAAACGGATTTAAAATTTGTGGACTTCTACCTTTTTACTTGGACGCTGTTAATTATAATATTTTAAATAAAAATGAACAAATGAATTTAAATTGTATGCAGGAAAACTGAATCAATTATAGCTGAATCTTGTTATAATCAAAAACAGAGAGAAAATGAACGTAAAAAATTTCTCAAAATGCTTGAAAATCAATTAAGCGAGGAAAAACTACAAGATTTTCGAAATGTTGCTTTTAATAATATCTCTGTTAGTGACATAAGAAATGACAATAAGAAATGGATTATTTAATGTAGTTAAAAATCAAGAAATTTTGTGGTAGAGTAAATTTTATAAATTTTCCTTTCAACGAAAATATTTGACAAGCTATTTATATTTATTTTCTATATTTCTTTACATTATAAATCTAGTTTTTCAATAAGTTTATCATTCTTCGTAAATTATTATTTTAAATAATTAAAATTATAATATTTAATTGTAGGAGAATATAATGATATTTAGAAGTCTTCAAATGAAGAAGCAATTTTTTTAATAAGTAATGAAGATATCTTGATTTCTACAACAAAATGATATGCATAATGATTCTTTTTTTTTTTATACACATTTTTCACAAGATTCATCAGTTATAAATACAGCAACGAAAATTTGCCAAGAAAGTAATAATATTGACAATACGTTGTTGAACATTGAACCACAGGACATGACAGAAAGTAATAATATTACAGATGCTTATATTTCTACGGGTAAGTTTTTGTAAGAAATATTACTCATAACATTTAGTAAATTATCTTTACAAATAATTGAATTATTTTCTTAGATAATCAAATTGTGATTAATTATTGTGATAATAATAACAATGGCCATGATATAAATCATCTTAAAAATTATGAGTGTGAATTGAAAGTACTCTCAATTAAAAAATATTTTATTTCGTAGTATAATAATAACCGTATTCAGCAGAAAAAGCAGTTTTGTAACTATTGTAAAATTCTTTCATATGTGATGAATTCATATATTTAGTTCCAGTAAGAACTAGAGGCAAAATCAATTATATTAAGGAACTTTACAACAGTTGCAAAGCTACTTTTTTTAACTGAACGCAGTCAATATGTATTCTTATAGTCAATACATATATTGGGCATTTATTTTATTAAATATTCATTTATACAAATTTTAGACAAAATATGAGAAAGGAATTTTACAAACTATGATTTCATCACCATTCAAAGATACATTTTTCTGGTCAAAATCTGTAAAGAACATAAAAAGAAAAAATTCCAAAGAAAAAATTCCGAATGTTGCAACTTCCGTTAAGTAGCAAGAATATTACATAAAAAAGAAGAGAATAAATTACAAAAAGAAAAAGAAAAAAAAGAGCGACAAATTAAATATAAAAAAGCACAATTAGAAATATTAGGTGTACAATTTTGCTTCCGCCGTTTTTTTTCCGAAATTCGAGGCTTTATTGTAAAAAACTGGTTATACATTTATGATTCAAAGTATTGTCCATTACTTTCTCCCATCTTTCGGGTAGCGTATTAATCCCGCGTCGAAAAAACTGGTCATCTTTTGAGGCTATCCACGAATCGATCCAATTTTTTACTTCTTCATAAGACCGGAAGTGCTGGTCAGCTAGGCCGTGTGTCATTGATCGAAACAAGTGATAGTCAGAGGGAGCAACGTCTGGAGAATACGGCGGGTGGGGTAGGACTTCCCATTTCAACGTTTCCAAGTATGCCTTGACTACTTTCGCAACATGAGGTCGAGCATTGTCATGCTGCAAAATTACTTTATCGTGTCTCGTTGTATTGCGGCCGTTTGTCTTTCAATGCTCGGCTCAAACGCATCAATTATTGCGTTCGATACTGATCGCCTGTGATTGTTTCAGTCGGTTTTAACAGTTCATAATACACTACGCCGAGCTGGTCCCACCAAATACAGAGCATGACCTTGGAATCGTGAATATTCGGTTTGGCCGTCGACGTGGAAGCATGGCCGGGAACTCCCCATGATTTACTGCGCTTGGGATTATCGTAATGAACCCATTTTTCGTCCCCAGTCACAATGCGATGCAGAAATCCCTTCCGTCTTTGCCTTTCAAGCAGCTGTTCACAAGCAAACAAACGCCATTCAACATCTCTGGGCTTCGTACAGCACCCAATTTCCTTGCTTCTGAATCATTCCTATGGCTTTGAGGCGTTTTGAAATGGCTTATTGAGTCACTCCCAATGATCGTGCCAATTCTTCTTGATTTTGACACGAGTCTTACTCAAGTAATGCCTCCAATTCTGCATCTTCGAAAACCTTCTCTCTTCCACCGCTATGCCGGTCTTCGACATCAAAATTACTGTTCTTGAAGCGTTAAAACCACTCACGACACGTTCTTTCACTAATAGCGGCCTCACCATAAGTATTTGAGAGCATTCGATGAGCCTCAGCCGCAGATTTCTTCATATTGAAGCAAAAAATTAAAACCTCCCGCAAATGACGAGAATTTGGCTCGTAAACTGACATTTTCAATCGAGAATAACTTTATGATGCACACACAAATCGACTAATGTTTCTATGAGGTTATGTTGACAGATGCCCAAGTTTATTGTATGACGTCTATGATCTATTTATTTCGACCACCACTTACCGCTAAAGCCATCTATAGGAAAACGGCGGAAGCAAAGTTGTACATCTAATACATTCGCGTAGACATACATAAATGTGCACACAGGATAAATTTAAAAATGAAATATAACTCTTCGATTGAAATTCCTCATTTGTCACAGATATGCGCAACTTCTTGAAGATACATTTACTATACCTTTCGCTATGCAGATATTGATAGCAACGATAGGAATGAGCATTACTTTGCTGCAAATACGTCTAATTACATGATTCTTACAATTTTTAAAACCCATTACACACCCAAAGTGATTGTACAAAGAAGAGTTGTACGTATTTCTTGTGCTACAGATTACACAGGATAAAAGCGATATCTTAGAAGAAGAAACAAGGTGTTCTATACACACAACGTGTTTTATATCGGTGGCCAATTAATTCATTTGTTTTTTTTTAGTTTCGAAGGACAAAGACTGATAGATCACAGCCTTCAGATACGTGATAAGATGTAAGATGATATTATTTTCAATTCATCTAAATAATATATTGTATATGTAACTAATATATATGTGACTAATTATAGATACAAGTATAATGTTATTGCCTATATTTCGTATATTTTAAAAATATGGCAGATATAACAGCTTCTATGAAATTATATAATATAAAGCATATATGAAATTACAAAAGATAATTATGCTATAGTGATGATGAAAAGTTTTTATCCGAGTTTCTTAAGCGCAAGAAAAGTTTACATTTTCTCTCTACAGTTTCACTATGGTAAAGCAAAAATTGTCGCAAATGTTCTTTCGAATAATTTTAATAACATTTGGTGTTCTTACCTTAAAAGTTCTACAAACCTCGATGTCATACTTTACGGTACTCGCGTCCTTTCAATACTTTATTACTTCCTATTCAGCAATTAAACGCTGACAACAATGATATATATATATATATATATA
>NW_017259283.1:129124-131759 GCF_001594045.1 Atta colombica | reverse complement strand
CCTTTACAGAAAATAAACGCTGACAAAAAAGATATATATATATATATATATATATATATATATATATCTTTTATTAATCATATATTGTAATGTTAATATATTCGTATTATTTTTTACCATTCACATTGTACACTCACTCTAAAGCTTCACGGTGTTAGGTACGAGGAAAGCAATTCTCTTGAAGTATATAGAAATATTATCATTTATCGATTGATGATATAATTTCCATTTTATTTTTACAATCGTTGAAACAAGCGTTCATAATGAAATCTGTAAATAATTCGCGTAACATCGATGCTATTTAATTTCAAGTGTCTCTATTATTACAAGATTGTATGCTATAGGGCAAGGAACGGAAAATTATTTTTTAAAAGTTGCAATTATTTGTTACCTAGTCAAAGAAATAACAAATTATCGTTATTATAATTACTGATTTTTAAAAATAACTAGTTACAGTTACCCCCCCCCCTCCTCCGTTAAAAATTCATTAACTTTAAAAAACTGTTCATTATTTTCATTATTTCTTCTTTTTTAAAATCTGTCTAAATGCTAAAATACAACCAGTCTAAAAAAAATGTACTACTTTTTATTTAAAAGTATTTTTTGTTGATAAAATACACAATGATACTAGCTTTAGTTTTTAATTTTTTTCTTAAAAACATTATTTTGTAATTCTGTAAAATATGCGACAAACTGAGATATCTGGACGAAATATCACGTAGAAATCTAAAATAATTCCTAAAATAATGATATATTTCTTCGCTGTTAAAAATTATTGCAGGAGCGCTCCGGCAGTTGACAGTTATAAGTATTTCAGGAATTATTTTAAACTTCTATATGACAGATATCAGACATCACATTTATTATATATTTTATGATAAAACTTTCCCTTTACATAGCCTGTCTCAAACGATCTTCAATCGATTTTGCTTTGAGTCATTTTTGATTATGTTTCATTCATAAAAAATTTGTTCATAACTTTTTAACGAATAACGAGTGAAGGAAAAAGTCAATGATCTTGATCTCAAGAAGGTCAAAGTCATGAACAAAATTTTTATGAATGATACATAATTTTCAACATCGATAGTATAAAAAGACTGTGTAAGTAAGGCTAGAAAGATTTTTTGCTTCAATTACATAAATTTTCTGCTTCAAAAATTCTGCACTTTAAAAACAAATTCTCTGCTTTAAGAACATAAACTCTCTGCTTCAAAAATACAAAGTCGTACGCCTCCTTGGCAGGGGAGGGGAAGATGGAGTGAAACTTGCTTCGCGTGAAAAGTCATGCGCTCATTAGCAGGAGATTTTAGAAATAAATTCACTTTCGTTTATAACTTTTTAATGAATAATGAGCGACGAAAAAGATCAATGACCTTGATCTCCTTGAGGGTAAAAGTTAAGGTCAAAGTCAATTGGAGGTCATTTCGGGCAAGCTGTGTAAAGGGAAGGTTTTATCATTTTTTCATAATACTTTAAGATGCCTACCAACGTAAATATATCATTAAATTATTTATAAATTTAATTTGTTATATTACTATTTCAATTTTAATTAAGATTGTGTGTTAATAGTATTCTTAAGACTTCCACGGATGTTTTCTATATAAAGATTATGCATTTCGCGAGTTTTCTTCGTGTCCAGATCCATTCTTGGAATGCCAACGTTTCGTGAACCTTGCAGTCCACTTCATCAGGGCGAGAAGCAGCCTGATATTGAGCTGTTCCTCCGGATCGTTCCTTTTATCATATATAGTATATTACGCTACTTATTGGAGTGGTGAAGAGATTTGAATGCCTCTTATTCCTGCGGGCAAGTATACATTGGAGAAACTGGGAGAATGATCAATCTATGGAAAAAAAAGAATACCAACGTGATGTCAAATTAAAACACGTCACACAATCAGAGGACAACATCGAAATAGGACATCAAACATTGTTTGATAAAATGATCACAATAGCCAACATCATATTTTCCAAGAAAGTAGAGAGAAGTCATAGAGAAAAACACAATACAAAAACAGCCATACAAAAACATCCTAACAATCTAAATAGAGATAATGGCTACAATATAAATAAAATATGAAAATCTATTCTCCCGGTTATTGAAAACTGATCCGTTATTGAAGATTTCCCCCACCTATCTCCTCTCCCCTCATCCGCAATTCTCTACTTTCCTTTCACCATTCTAACAAGTAGAGTAATATATAAAAGGAACGACCTGGAGCTCAGTATCAGGTTGCTCCTTGCCCTGATGAAGTGGATTGTAAGGTTATGAAACGTTGGCATTCCAAGAATGGATCTGGATACGGAGAAAATCCGCGAAACACATAATCTTTATTGCGTTTTAATCCTTAGTATGCATCTTAGTTTTGGGCACCCTTATTACACACGTTCGGTCATTGGTGTTCTGGATTAATTTTTATCACTTTTACAAGTACATAAAATTGATTAAACAATTTTTACATATGTTTGACATCTTTAGAAAGTATTTGTACAGTTGTATATTTATAACAAATTGTAGATAAATTATTATAACTAAATATAGTTAATAAAATGAAAAAAATACATTGTTTCACAAAAATGTAAAACTTTAAAACAAAAATGTTTAAAGGAAATATATATATATATATATATATAT
>NW_017259283.1:128363-129031 GCF_001594045.1 Atta colombica | reverse complement strand
CTACTTTCTCCCATCTTTCGGGTAGCGTACGAATCCCGCGTCGAAAAAACTGGTCATCTTTTGAGGCTATCCACGAATCGATCGAATTTTTTACTTCTTCATAAGACCGGAAGTGCTGGTCAGTCAGGCCGTGTGCCATTGATCGAAACAAGTGATAGTTAGAGGCAACAACGTCTAGAGAATACGGCAGGTGGGGTAGGACTTCCCATTTCAACGTTTCCAAGTATGTCTTGACCACTTTCGCAACATGAGGTCGAGCATTGTCATACTGCAAAATCACTTTATCGTGTCTCTCGTTGTATTGCGGTCGTTTTTCAATGCTCGGCTCAAACGCATCAATTGCGATCGATACCGATACCTGTGATTGTTTCAGTCGGTTTTAACAGTTCATAATACACTACGCCGAGCTGGTCTCACCAAATACAGAGCATGACCTTAGACATCAAAATCGCCGTTCTTGAAGCGTTGAAACTACTCACGACACGTTCTTTCACTAATAGCCTCACCATAAGTATTTGAGAGCATTCGATGAGCCTCAGCCGCAGATTTCTTCATATTGAAGCAAAAAATTAAAACCTCCCGCAAATGACGAGAATTTGGCTCGTAAACTGACATTTTCAATCGAGAATAACTTTATGATGCAGACACAAATCGACTAATGTTTCTAT
>NW_017259283.1:126655-128165 GCF_001594045.1 Atta colombica | reverse complement strand
TATATATATATATAAAGGAAATATATTCAATATCTTAAAATTCCAAACTATAAAAAGAGAAATAGTTCAAGTTGTTGACTGTTCAAAAAATTTAATTATTAGTAAATTAAAGATGACGTTTTTTTAATTTGCATAAACGGTTATAAGTTGAAGATATATTGCATTTACATTTTAAACAATGCATTTTATTATTGCTATTGTTAAAAAATTTATAATTTTTTACGAAAATTCTTTATAACATTACAGATAACATAATATATAGTATTACTGACGATATTTAAGGATGTCAAATATTTATTAAGGGCTAATATGTTATTCTAGGGTTAAATTCTTTTTTTAATAATTTGTGAAATATTCCCGCAATACAAAAATTAAAATAAAGAAAATAAAGAAAAAAATATTTTTTAGTTACAAAAAATGTACATTCTGTGTACACACGTTGTCATTTGTGATCCAAAGATGAACTTATGCCAATTAAAGGATACGCACGAATTGAGGCCGGTAACGCACAAAACTTGTTCTCTAGATGCCAAACTTTTTTTAAGAATACCATAAAAAAGAGACCGGTATTTGTGGGTGCTCTTAGTATTTCAAAGAAAAGAAAAGTGTAGAACACGAATGATCTAAAGATGTGTATTAAGGGTTAAGATAGAAAATTTCGTTGACGGGCAGTTTGAAAAATTTGTTGTATATACAATTCTAAAATATTGCATGATCAAGCTCGGACTAAAATTTCTTTTTTTTAAAACAATAAATTATCTTACATTTAATAATAAATAAACTAATTATAGAGGCATATTAACATCTTAAAATATTAAAGCGATCTTGAATCTCTAAAGTCTTGAATCAAAACAAATTATGAATACTATCTAAAGACTGAGTAAATGAAAATTATAATATATATCATAAATACATATATTAAGTTCAAATGTATGTCATAAATTTTCGTTACAAAAAAAATGTAACTGTAACAGTAACACAATTACATTTTTTTATAACGGAAACGAATTTTACAGTTACCAATAAGTTATCAAAAAAAATAACTTATAACTATAACTTCGTTACAAGTAACGAGTTATTTCCATTCCCTGCTATAGGGTAGCTTTGTATGCTCGTGTCATAAATGATTTCCTTACCCAGTTATAGCAAATTTGCTACAAACATGCTTGACATATGTTATAAACAAGCAATCATGGGCAATTATATCAGCTATAACAATTTCCCAGGCCACAATGACATGCCAGAATATTTGAAAAAAATGTTCTCAAAAGATGTCTACGAAGTAATATCCTCGATATGGTGGTAATATGGGATGGGATTCATTGAGAGGCAATATGATATCGAGAGTATGCGATATAAGAGATATTGACATGAATACAATTATCGCTGCGAAGCAATATACTGCAACGTACTGTATTAGCGAAATGTTTATGAAAAACGCAATTTATGTAAATGTCATGTATGTACACACACACACACACACACACACACACACACACACACACACACA
>NW_017259283.1:109831-126555 GCF_001594045.1 Atta colombica | reverse complement strand
ATATATATATATATATATATATGATGCGAATATAAATCAATCGATTTCAACTCACCATAATATATCAAAGAGAATCGTTTCCCATTTGCAGCATAGGCTTCCATAATTTCGTATTCTTCATAAGTATTTAATTCTTTCCAATCGCAAAGCAAGTGTTGAGTAAGATTAGATTTTTAATCTGATTAAGATCAATCGAATTAGAATCTTTCTTATGTTTATATAAGATTTATGTCAAAAAAAACAATATAATTCTAAGTGTCTATATTTCTCTTTATTAAATTTCTAATTAATGTCTAATTCTTTATTTCTAATTAATGTTCTAATTCTTCAAAGTTGTTTTTTTCCATAATTCATCTTTGATTATTTTTTTATCATAATTTTTAAACATTCATCTGTTTTATTCTAATATTGAGATTCTTGTAGTGAGGTGGAGGGAGCTCACCATAATAAATTAGTCATCACATATATAATGTATTTATAATAGTATAATTTTTGTCTCTGAAGAGGGCTCAAAAATGAGCCTAAACATGTAAGCCCATTAATTTAATAGAGTGTTGTGTTACATTTATATATTATTTCGCCCAACGATTACCGCATTTTGATTTGATTTGATTTGATTTCTATTTATCCTTTTTTTACTTAATTTCTTTTGAATAGTAAGGAGTCCTTGTTAATTAACTTATGTTTTTTAATTTGGACATATTTACATATTTAATGCTCCTAATACTTAATATGTATATTAAAAAACGTACTGTATGAATGTTGAATTGAAACGTGTACATCTTCAATAGAGCCACAAATGATAATAAATACGCTGTCATCGCCTGAAGAGTGCAATGCAAGCTTTTCTTGCACATAAATTGATATGCTACCTGTGAAAAAAGTATCAATTATATGTAATTTTCTTGATGAACCTTTCGGCGATTAAAAAATCGTTGATAAAAATATAATGTATCATATCATAGTATTGTCAGTTACCTGTGGTTATCAATATAGTAAACAAAATTATAGTTAACAAGGCGATACGAAATATTCTTATTTTTGGCTTTAAATATGGCCAGTAAATAAACCAGTGAGAGATGATATTTTACAAACGATATCATAATACCGGCTGCATATAGTTTCCATAGCTTTTGGAAAAACTGCACTTCGTACTGCTCGTAATAGTCGAGTCCTCTTTCCTTTGTCACGATCAACAAATTGAGAGAATTGCTATTCTCTCTATCGGATGTGATTATTTCTCTCTCTCTCTCTCTCTCTCTCTCTCTCTCTCTCTCTCTCTCTCTCTCTCTCTCGTGACAAAACTTTATTATATGTATGTATATGTCAATCTTTACTAAATAATTTTTTATATGTCATACCTCTCAGTGACGGACACATATAATATATACATTTTATGATCAGAGTGGTTTGAGATAACGTTGATTTAAACGTTTGAGATGACGTTTATTCCTTTGACACTAATTATAAGTTTTCTAAGCATCTAAGTGCCAAGTATCTAAGTATCGATTTTCCAAGTTCCCTCCTTACAAGTATAGAATACATCAATTACAGAAAAAAATAATATAGTGGAATATTGATATCTGCCGTTATGTAAAGTATGTGTTCTTGCATAACGCGAGTATAATCCCTCGCGCGTAATCTGCATTAAATAATCGTTGTTCGAACGGAAAGGTCTTATTTAACTATTTTGATAATATCGATAGTACAAATCAAACTTCGTTTCTCGAATATCTCACTTAAATAATGCAAAAAAGCATATACATAAATATATATAATTTTTGTAATATTACATTCTTTTGTGTTTATTATATATAAGTATTACTATTAAGGGGTTACGCCACTTTGGAGACTTAAAAAATCGAATTTTTTCGCCTTAAATGATAGTTTATAGTCTTAAAAATAAGATTCTAATAGTTAAAATTAAAAATTTACATTTTTTAAATCAAGTTTTGAGCCAATTTAGTGAAGCACGTCTGTATTGCCGACGAGCGGTTAGGAGAATCTAAATTCGTAAGATAAAAAAAAATCATCCAGAACGAGCAAAAAAGAAGAAGATGAGATAAACATCGAGAAAAATAGTTTTATGGCCCAAAAATTGCAGGCTAAAAGTAAATTTAATATTTTCGACTAAACATATAAAATATCACAAAGTAACTTCAAATGCGTTTTTCTCGAAACCTACATTTTTAAAGTTGATGTTGCGCGGATATCAAAAACTGTTCGTCTGATTTATTTGAAATTTATATAAAATCTTCTTTTTTATACAATCTAAAGAAATATAATACATACAGATTTTGCGATTAAAAAGTTTTTATTATTTATGCTGTATAAGGGATTATTCTGCAATGATACATATGCTCTCAAGGTCATGATGAGGCCCGAATGACCTTGGCAAGTTAGCCATCACTCGTTGTTTCTTAAAAAGTTATTAACAAAAAAAGTTCATCAATAAAATCTAACTTTTGGATACAACTGCGTTTTAATGAAACAAATTCTCTGCTTTAACAGCGCAAAATATTTTTTTGTATAATTTCTTATAATTTTTGCGTTTTTAGAACAGAAAATTTATCCGAATTTCTACGCTTATATATGGAATCTTACGATTACATTTATAGTGTGGAGATATAAAAATAATACTTTTGTTAAATATATTTTTATTTATTTGATATTTTTGTTCATTTATATTTTCAGATATTCAGTATTCTTTAGTCATTATGTTAAAGAAAGCGTCTAATTGTTCATATACATCAAACGCTTTTTTGAACATGAATTCTGCAAGGTAATGGACGAAATGGGATTGTTTATGACCATATCGAGATATAACTCTGCAAATATCTCTCCACAAACATTCAATATTTTGAGTATGAACACCTGTGTCTGGATCAACAAAATGTTATAAATGATTTACTATTTTATGTCGCTATATTGGATCGATTTGGCTTTTGCTTTCCAACAATCAGTATGAATTATTGATCTAGAAGTGATGTATTTCTAGATCAGCGGTAATAATGTTTGTGCGTCACGGGGTTCAATTGGTATGATAAATATTTTCTTTGTGTTGCGTGTCATTCCACCGAAAAGCCATTGTCCTTTAATGAGTCGTCCGCGATGATATTGTCGACATCCAAATTTAGCCTCATCGATTTCGATAATAATTCCTTCTTCGCCAATTTGATTTTGATTGTTTGTTATATGATTCGTGAGCTGAGAAGCCAAATTGTTGTAATTGAATATTTGTTAAAGTAGAGAATTTTTAAATAAGTACAAGTTTTCTGTTTCAAAAATACAAATTTCCTGCTTTGCAAACAATTGACATTGTTTCCCATTTATGTAAATTCATCAACTTATTAAATTGCATGAATTATCTCTCTGCAAAAGTTAGTCCAGTTAACTGTTGTGTGTGATGATATATTTAGTTCGTTTTCTAGGAATGTTGTCTAGGAATGTTTTCGAGGAATATTTAATATTATATAACAGATTAGTCGACAAGCTACATCAATATTTAAAGAATGACCTTAAAAATCGGTCATTTTTAGGCTCTCGATTTTAAGACTGAATTATGTGCCAAGTTTTATCTTATAATGAGACATTAATTACAGAGAAGTTTCAAGTTGAACTGATAATTATTTTCAGAGCTGAGAGGGGAGGTGGAATCGGAGCAGGATTGGATTATTCGAGGATTTTCTAGGGTTTTTTTTATATTATATGAGTCGTGTTCCGATAGCCTGTGTCGAAAATACTTTTTTAGTTACAATGTTGGTAGCGCTGTAATTAACATAGCTAATCTCTTACGGAACACAATTATGTTAGTTGCGGCGCTACCAATCTTGTAATTAAAAGGAATATTTTCAACACAGCTATCGGAACACAATCATTATACATATTACATGATATTATACGTAAAAAAACGTATAAATTCAAATTTATGGTCTACGATACTTTACGAGTATCCAGAACGATTCCTGACTTCACGTTATCGATTTTTCTGTAATATCGATTTTTTACGCTGCGTGCGCATTCTTTTACTACAGTTACTATCATTCGATCATTTACTATAGATAGATATTATAAGATTATAATGATAATCGATAGACATGATAGTCGTTAAATCGAATAATGAAACTTGCGTTAAAAGTCATAGAATAGGTTTGCTGATTGATTGTAATATTCGTAATTCATATTGCTTTTCCAACAGATTCCAATTTTGAAAATTTTTTGAAGTTTGATCTGCTTTTGCGAGTCAAAAAATCCATTTGAAGAAAAGAATAAGTCCATGTTGCGGCATTAAATAATTAAAAACATGAATATTTCTAATAAAAACATTTGTGTAAGTGTAATCATTATTAATTATTAAAAATAATTTAATATTTGTAAATAATTATTATGAACATTATGTTATATACAGAATTGAGAAGAAGAACTTTATAAGCTATATTATAGAAATATATTATAATTATATAATTGAAATTGTTGGATACAAAGTTATTTTTTATTATATTTTTATATTTTTATATTTTTATTATATTTTTGTTATTTGCTTTAATTTCGTATTACTTTCTGTACTCTGTGTTTCTATAGTATACAAATATAAGGTAATCTAAAAAATAATTTAAAATAACTTTGATTATGCATTATATTTTTCATTTATTATTAACAAATTTACTGCATTTACAAAATTCTAAGAGAAAATCGTCATTGGATTTAAAAATAACATTTTCTTTTAAAAGAAGATCAATACTGTCAGAATCAAAGGACCCTGCACGTTTTTTGGATTTTAGTTCTCGATTAAATCTTCTTATATTTTGAAAAATTATAGTCCCAAATGTCCCTATTAAAAGTGTCAATGGGCGCGATCTCTTAAAATTTTTAAAGTTTTCGAGATATAATTATTCAAACTTGATTAATTTTATTATTTCGGATATTATTAAGTGATATAAACAATCTTGATTCTACAGCTTGAAAAAAATACCTAGATGAACTTTATAACATGCGAAATAAAGCTGCCATAAATTGCATTTCACTTCGCGATCTCAATTGTAGCTAAAAATGATAATAAATAAAATAATGATGAATATTATAATAGAGCTCGGATTTTTCCAATGACCATTATACTGATTCAAGTCAACAGCATGTTCCACACGATTCTTCCAACTGCTCAACTATAAAAGTCAGAAAATGTATGCACACTAACTTTATTCATATCACATTACTAATTGTTTATTTTTAGCCACAATTGAGATTGTGAAGCGAAATGCAACTATAACAGCCTTATTTCGCATGTTATAATAAAGTTCACCTAGATATTTTTTTCAAGTTCTGTAGGATCATGTGGAACCAAAATTGCTTATATCGCCCAATATCCGAAACAGAAATTAAGTTTGAAGAGTTATATCTGAAATTATGAATTTTAGAAGCATACTCATTGACACTTTTAATTAGGACACCTGGAACTACAATTTCCCAAAAATATAAGAAGATTTGACAGAGAACCAAAATCCATAAGAAACGTGCGGGGTTCTTTGAGTAAACCTAACCGATCATTTCAGTCAAGCATAGAAGAAATAGATATTGCTCTAAGTAAATTTCTAGGTTATCTTTGAATACAACATATTGTTACGTCCACACTTCTACGCACAGAGCTGAGGATAAACGCAACGAGAGCTGAATTATTAGATCGATTTGATTATATCCAGGTTCCGGACCGCAAGAGAATCATGGGGAAGGATCGCATCGGGAGGCACTTCGTTTCGTCCTGTGGCTCTTAACGAGTCGGGGGTCGGACGAAGGACGAAATGGAAACCTCAACTTGTGCTTCGCTAACGTACACGAGTCGGACGTATACCATACCTAAAGAATCCAAACTGAGTCAGTGTGCCGGGAAGGCGCACTTTAACGCTAAATATGCCTATACTACGTCATATGCCCTGGCTTTCGGTCAATCCAAGTAATCGGGGAGAGGGCGAAGTGCAATGCGGGAGAACTTATAATAAATACCTGAAGAGATTTTTCAAATTAACAAACAAGGGTTTAGTTTAATAGTAATATAATAAAAGAAATATTTAGTAATCATTTTTCTTAAGTGTAAAGATATAAATCTTCTCTATTTTGAAGTATACAAGGTGGACCATTTAAAATTTGGAATTTAATTTGGCTCTAAAAAAAAACGTATGAATATTTTTCAAAGTTTATGGCTTTAGAAAGGTAGTACATTGCCATTAAACATGAAATACAATTTCATTCAAATGACTTCCACGGCTGACTGCACAATACCCCATTCTATCAACCCAATTTTTCAGTACATTTTCCACTGTATGGGCGTATTTCATCGATGGCTTTGATTTCATATTTTAATTCTTGAATCGTTTCTGGCTGATTAGCGTAACATTCATTCTTGACGGTTCCCCATAAAAAATAGTCCAGCGGAGTTAAATCGCAGCTGCGAGGCGGCCAATTCAGCATTTCGGCTGATTATGCGATTTTCGAAGACAGTGCGTAAAAGATCGATTATAACGTTGGCTGTGTGGCAAGGTGCGCCGTCCTGTTGAAACCAAATGTCGTCTGTGTCCTCCTCTTCAAATTTGAGAAGAATTCGTTTAGCATGGTGCGGTAGCGCTCGCCATTGACAGTTCCTTGCTCATTTTCGAAGAAAAATGGTCCAATGATGCCGCCGGATCAAAAACCACATCAAACAGTCACTCGTTGTGAATGCATCAGCTTCTCCATGACAACGTGCGGATTCTCTGACCCCCAATACGACAAATCTGCTTGTTCACGTAGCCACCGAGGTAAAAATGAGCTTTGTCAGAAAAGATGATTTTTCGATAAGAATGCTCATCTTCAACCAAGCGTTGTTCAGCTCATTAGGCGAACTGAAAACGTATCGGATGATGGCTTCAATTCTTGCACTAATTGAACTTTGTACGGCTTCATATCGAGGTCTTTATTTAAAATTTTTCTCAAAGAAGTGCGTGAAATGTTCAAATTTTGAGAACGATGGCGAATTGATGTTAATGGTTGTTCAAGCACACTCTGAGCAGCATCAATGTTTTCGGTTGATCTTACTGGATGAGCACGCGAACGAATTGCTTTATCCAATAAGGATCCAGTTTGCCGAATTCGCTTCACAAATTGATCCACAAACTGCGTTGAAGGCATTTCTTTTCTACCAAATTTTCCACGTAAATTTCTTACAGTTTGGGTTGAAGACTCACCACTTTGGAAATAATTTTCAATATTTCTCAATTTTGTTCAAGCGTATAGCGACCCATTTCGAAAATGTCAAACAAAAAACTAAATTTCTGATACGTCACAAATGTTATTACGCCTTTCAAACTCAAAATAAGTTGAAATTCCAAACGCTAGATGGCCCACCCTGTATGGTCAAACGCATTTATATGCGTACGTGCGTGCGTGCGTGCGTGCGCGCGCGCGCGCGCGCGTGTGTGTGTGTGTGTGTGTGTGAAAAGAGCGTTGTGTGTGATACGAATATTATTTTGAATGTGGAGAGATTGAAAAGAGGAAGAGAAAATTTGTGTAAGCTCATATGGCTGGAAAGAAAGAGGATCGATGGGAATGAGGCATGATATGGGGACTGAAAATAAACAAATGGATCCTGTGATGCTGACTATCACTCGGTCATTAGTGGAAGAAATAAAGTAAGACATGTATTCCAACAATGGATGTTATAGAAGAGGAGAGGAAGAGGGCCAGCGAGAGAGTAAGCGTCAGATTGAACAGGAGGAATTGAGGGGATAGTATGTGAGACGAGAAATTCTTGAATCGGAGGTGACATCGTGATGTGAATAGGGGGAAAACTGGACGAAAAGAGGTCATCGAAAAAATCTGAGGACAAATCAGAGACAAAGGAGTAAGAAATTTCTAATAGCGGTGAGTTGGAGGCTGGAGGCTAACGACCGGAGTCTGTTCTTGGGCCGATGCCTGAATTAGCGGAGATTGTTCTCTAGAGTTTTGCGCGGAGTTAGAACGGACACGGACGGTGAGTCGGCGTGCATTATTAGTCCTAAATGACGGTGACGATGACGAAAGGCGGAAGATCTACGTAAATACACTAAAAATTTGGTCGTCTTTAAAGAGGGATTATACAAGAAGAGAAGGGATTACCCAGTGTATTACACCGAAATTAAAACTTACTATTTGGCGATAACGATGAATAGGATGCCCGAGATATCAGAAAGGGTGTCGTTGACTGTGGGATGTTAGAACGTCAGATCCGCTTCGTCAAATTTCCCGATCAAGCAGTGTCGTTGACTTTTAGTTGATAGTATGGTTTTGCACTGACTCTACTGGAAAAAAAAAAGATTTCGAAAATCGGATGAAGTCTTTTTCAAAGATCCCGACAACTATAGCTTCCTCAAACTCAGACAGAAAAGTCACACTGAGGGCCGCGATTTTTATACTAATCGCCCCTGAGTACTCCAATTTGGATTGATGGAATAAGTTTCGTTAACTAGTAGTAGGATTTTTCTTTGTTCTCGGATTGGTCAAGATCTTGAGAGAGGAAGGATTGGAAAAGTGTTCTCTTAAATTTTATGACCTTAAAGTTTATGGGAAAACACTCGTGCAGTGCGTCAAAAAAGCGCACGTGCAGCGTTGGCACGAGACTACCCAAAATCTACCCCTGAGCATCGCGTGTCGTTTCTTAAATTTTGTGATTACGGACTCGTGAGAATCCGCGACTTGACCGTTAAAAAGTTATTTTGGCGGTATCCCAATGATATTTATTATTATTTTAGCCGCAGTATCCGAGAGAGCACAAAATTGGTATCTTTTTGGTTCTGCCGCTCGTGCACATGCACCAATTTTTAGTTTATCTCGGAACGACATTTACGAGGAGAATCCTTATTGGATTCTTCGTTTTAATTTTTAGTGTGGGAAAAGAAAATTTTTAGTCTTCTCTAGGCTATAATGCTCAATTTGTGCATTATTCGCAGCTGTCTTTTTATTTCAACGAATTCCAGATCTTCATGAAAGAAAAGAGTCATGAGAGTCCGCTGGATCGTAATATCATTCAACATCATAGAATCTTTACGATTTAAGGCTCCTGACAGTTGCGACGGTCATGTTAGAATTGTGACGTCAGAAGTAAGGAATGGCACGTTAATTTATATTGCATGCCATTTTTAATAAAGATAGTTTGGATAAAACGAAATGACGAGATCGCTTTAAAATACTTATAAAAATCGAATGAAAACTATCCTTTCTTCTCTTGACAATCAGTAAATGGTACGTACAGTGAGCTCTATATTCAGGCAGAAACATATGATCTGACAGCAATTGAAACGAGTAAAATATACGCCTTTATATATAAAATTCCAAGATAACTTTAGTTTTAATTGATAATTACGACTTTGATAAGTACGAGACAAATCACATTTTCACAATTAAACAAATGATAACGAAATGACAACATAAATTTCGCCATCAAAACGTCATCTTTTTCTACAAATTTAGCCATTTATCGTTGTGCGGCGTTGTAATACAAGTACGAGCCCATGTGTTCTCGTTGTCGGCTGAGAATGAACGAGACAGTGAGCTCTTTCTCAAATTAGTCGCTTGTTTCAAGTGATCGAAAAATGCCTTCTCAGCGGCCCACGACATCGATAAGAGACGAGAATTATTTTAAATAACATATAAGTTTTAATAAATTGTAATAATAATATACACCTTCCATTAATCCAGAATAGTATAAATGTTAAAACGCAACAGTTTACGAGATATTTAATTGTTTACGATTTTTCATGCGCGTTATATACCTCCTTCATAAACTTGAGTAGCAAGAATAGTTCAGTAGAAGTAGAATTTTATCGGAAAAAAATTATAAACCAGCATTTCTCTTCACGAAAATCTTCGAAAGACTGTCAGAAAAGAAATGCGTATGTTTGAGACTCGAGACTTGTGAAGAAAATATGCGAAAAAATCGAATAGTTGCAGAAAGCACGTTTTTTGCTTATAAAATGGAAGATATTGATTGTATGAAAAAAAGTTCAATATGAAAAATGTAGTATGTGTATTCGAAATACCTACAAAATGAGTCGATCTATTAGTAGAAAAAGAAATAAAAATCTATTAGTAGAAAAAGAAATAAAAACTATCGGAACAGATTTTTTCACTCGCTCTCTGAGATTTAAACACGAAACTTTGAATTTTTGTAAAATGTAGCCCTCGTAATGACGAATGTATCTAGAACGAGCTCTCCTGAACGAGCCTGAAATGTTTATTAGTTTTTGTAAAAAGTCATTTGTTTACTAAAAATCCGTCTGCGGAAAACTTAAATACTTACATCTTTGGACAGTCACACAATAATTTATAGAGATGATCTTTCTTCTTCAAGAGTTGCACTATCATGTACATTTAGTAATAAAACGATGTTTTATAATTAAGCTATTATAAAATGACTTTGAAAGTGGATATCTTTTTTTTTATATAAAAAATGGAATAATTCCATTAATATGCATCATATCAAATAGTCTTGTGTGACACTTCATGCTGTCAACATCTCTATTCGCTTCTGATTTCGCCTTCTTGTTTAATTTCTGCATTGTTCAATTTCTCTCTTGTGAAAAGTGCTGTTTTTACTTATTAGCTCGCTGCACATTTTTCATTTTTATATTATAGTCATTGGTGCTTATTGTATTATATATAACATCTCTGTTTTTTATCTTCTAACTTTTTTACTTTTAACGTTTTCGTGAATATTGGTCGGCGAGCAGAAATATTTCTGTGAGTGACGCGATCTTTCTGCGTTTTCGTTATTTTATTAATGCGTTTGTACTGCGTTAGTTATGTCTTTCATTACATTTTTATAATATTTTATCACTGCGTAATAATTTCTATAGTCACGTCATAATTTTATGTTCAAATCTAGCCGTTATATCATTATTGTTTGTTCATCATTTGCTTCTGCTTTTGTTTAAAGGACAGGCACAGATATAAATAATTATTTTGTTAAATTGCTGCGTGCTTTTGTTGTGCGATCCTACGGGTAAACACATTCTCTTACACTGTCTAATTTCGTGTACTTTAGTATGAGTCAGTCGATGTCTACCAAATGCTTTATTTCGCGTAAGCATCCTTGCGCTTTCTGTGGCGCTAATAATAGTTTGCGCTCCTCCGATGATTGCGATACTGTTGTTGTAATTGGAGGTGAGCCGTCGTTGTCTCTTGAAGTTGATGCTGCTTCCTTGGCTGGTTGCGTCTCGTCACTTTCTCTCACCTCTACCTAATGCGGTGGAATGCGGTGTCATTCTTCCCAGATGTCTTCTGATGTCTCATCGGTTTTTTCTGCAGTTAAGTCCTCCTTGTCTAGTATAACTAAATCCATCTCCTCTTTGAAACACCGAATTGCTCGTATTGAGTCAGAACTTAGTCTTTTAGATCATCTCGAGCATTTCTGGAGACATTTAACGCTAGGATGGTGGAGCTCGATGGGTGCTACGTCTCGGGGATGTTGAGGGATGAATCGATTGGCGGCGGCAATGGCCTATACGCCGATCTGATTGCTATAGGTGCTAGGCAGGTCATTCTTAAGGAGCGCTTCGCTAGGCTGGAGGGGGAGATGCGTGCTTAGCCCTGCAACTTCTGCCGGTGGTTCTCATACCTTGCCAAATGAACTGTTTGTTAGTTTTGAGCGCATAATCAATGAGTAGAGGGACCATGAACTTATCAGTCTACCAAATATTCAGTCTACCAAAAGTCCCTTCAGAGAAATGTTCTAAAAAAACTGAAATTATAACAAGAATTTCTTCTTTTGATCTCGATGTCTTCATCGAGACATTAGCGAAAATTGCTCGTGCCTTCAGGTTTCGTTTTCACTTATTGTCAAATTTACGACAATAGCGAAGCAAATTCGCCAGGGCTCGTCGAAGGAGTGAACTGAATGCATCTAATATCGGAGCGGCTCCTGGCCTGTAGGATCTCTATTTGCGAGCGGACTACAACGTCTGAGTGACGCTTTTGTTGAGGCTCGTCGACTCACGGCAGCGCATGATGTTAGGAGTGTTTGGATACGTAGGGGGATCACTTATGGTCAAAGATAATATGCTCTCGTATCACGATATACTTTCCCGAATTCACTTCGCTCTATCCTCAAATCCGTTTCATCCCTGTCCGCTTCCTCTCATCCCGCTCCTCTGTCCCCGCCGCTTGCGTCCGGTGGAAGTTGCGTCCGGTTCTGTGATTCCTTGCAGATCCGTCTCAATTTTCGAATTCAGAAACGAGCGTCTCTCGCAATGGCAGACTGTGTTTTGCGCACATTAACGTTAAGTCGCTCGTTCCGCATGTTACGTTGGTCAGAGACGTTATCATCTTCCACTGTTTAGATGTTCTGGCTCGGAGACTTGATTGCGGATTTTGATCGACTCTGGCTCCTCGACATAACTACGTGGTCGCTCGAACAGATACATGGGCTGCCGTGGGGACAATATTGCATTATATATGATATATATATGAGTCTCTCCAATTCTCCTCGATCGCCTTAGGTGTCTCGCCGATAGGTATTCTCACTGACATTGTTGCTATGTCTTCCCATCTTGCTCTCGGTCAGGTGACGGTCGTCTGCGTACATCGCCCTTCACCACTTTCTGACTTGCATTTTATAAAGTCATGCCTATCCTATGCGATATTGCATAACCGATGCAATCGTGTGCCTGAGCGATTTCAATGTCATCATCATACTTAGTAAAATTGACTATAATGCCAAACTGTTCGATATCGCGTCGCTGTTTTCTCTTAAGCAATTAATTGATGTTCCAACTCGCTTAACATGTAATTCGGCAACCACTTTGAATCTTATTTTTATTTCGTCGAGCATTAATGTGGTTGAATGCGGAGTCAGCGATGTGATTAGTATGAGTGACCATCCATGCGACGCTGGCTATTTCGCGACCACATCGCCATGATCGTATATCTGTCTCGCGTAACATTCAAGCCTGAGGGCATCGAGTATGAGCTGGGGCTGATAGACTTATCCTCTTTATATGCGGCGTCGCATATTGATGAGGTTTCTCACTTTATTATCTCTCTTACTATAATTATAATATATTTTGATCGAATCGCCCAGATTACTTGTAGGCGTGTTTCTCGTCTCCTCCGCGCCATGGCTAAATGATGCAGTCCAACGACTCATTGAGCTGAAGAGACGTGTTCTTCTTAGATTCAGGCGATCTCCTGCGGATTGGCAGTGCTACAAGAGTTTGCGAATTGACGTGAATATTGCTGTTCGTCGTGGAAAAAGTCCTTCCTCTCTACCTCCCTTACAACTGATTTCTCACTCCAATTCTGGAGAAATCTCTGTGCTCTTAGCGGTGCACAATCCTCTTCTGCTTCTATACCTCTGCACTTCAGAAATCCTTCCTTCCTGAATAATCATTTTCTTGGATGCTCTACCTTCTTCGTCTTATTCCTCTAACTCTTTTATTTAGCTTCTTTCCTCCTCTCCTCATGTTTCCTCGACCTTCAATTTTGTTCCAAACACCTCTCTGATCTCTATAATATTTTTAAGCGCATTTGCTTGACTTCCGCTAGGTTTTTCAATTTCTCCAATTGCATGCTTGTGCCTTCCTCAATGTCTCTTGATCTCCTTCTCTATACATTAAATTTCTCTCTTTCTCATAGTACCTTTTCTTCCTCCTGGAAACACTCAATTGTTCTTCCCATTCCTAAAACTAATAACCCCTCTTTTCCTTCATCTTTTCATCCTATCTCGCTCCCTCCTTTCTTCTTAAAGCTGCTTGAGTGTATTTGCTTCTCAACTTAATGCCTTTGTCTCAAATTTTAATATCCTTCCCTACTGTCTGATTTTTATCGATCTCACAGTACGACGACGGAATTGCTTTACATCTCTGACGTCGTGCTTCTAATTTTGACAATTAGTGCTTACTTTCATCGTTGCGCTGAATTTCACAAAGGCTTTCGGTACCATCAATCACCTATTTTTAGTCAAACTCAAATTATGCAGTCTTTCTTAAGTCTCTCCTGCTCTCTCGCTAATCTGTTTGTTCCTTACAAACCGCGCGCAGCAAGTCTTCGTATATAATCATTTTCCTCTTTTCTCCTCTACTCGTGCCGTTCTCTCTGATGTTCCCCAAGGTTCCATTCTCGGACCTTTACTCTTTAATATTTTTGTCTCTGATTTGTCTAATGTTTCTCTGTTCTAATGTTCCTCCGAACTCTTCATGTATGCAGATGACGTAATTCTTTTCAAATCCTTTCATCCATTTGATACTTTAGCAACCTGTTCTGCTTTGAATACATATTTAAAATCTATCGCTGAATGATCTACTAATAATGCCCTGCATTTAATCCTTCTAAATCATCCTTGCTGATTGTCGGTTCCTCAACATTGTTATCCCGTATTCAGTCTTTCGACATTTCTCTTAATTCTATTCCAGTTCCTCGCTCCTTCTCTATTAAGATTCTTGGTGTCCATGTTGACTCTTCATGGTCATTCGAGTCATGTAGCCATCAAGTATCAGGCTGCTTATACTTGTTTATGTCTTCTTTATTCTCTTCGCTACATCCTTTCCTGTTCTCAAAAACTCCTCACTTTTCAATTACCTGTTATTTCTCTATTTGATTACGCTAATGTCATCTGCATTCTGGCTCTTTATCAACATCTGCTAAATCGTGTACAGCGTATCCAAAAATCTTGTCTCCGCTTCTCCTATTGTATTCGTAAATACGACTATATATTTCCGTATTACCAGAAATCTAGCTGGCTTAAGATTTGACATTTTATTTTCCACCTGTATCCTATTTTATTTTGAATATATTCTTCTTCGCTCCAATGCTCCTTTATATCTATGATATCTTCTTCAATTGAACTCCGAACCTTTTTTAACTTTTTTGTTACCAGATACCAAGATTACTTATTCTTCCCCATATATCGGTCCACTAAGTTCCGTGCCGCTTTCTCCTACACCTTTTGTTAAATATTTTAATTCCCTTCCTGATTCAATAAAACTTCTCCCTCTCAATCCTCCTTTCGTTCCCACTCGCATTTCATTGCGTCATTCAGTTTAGTAAACGAGATTGATGTAATTGGTGTATTTGCTAGTATATGTGTGTGTATGTGTGTGAGTGTATGTGTGTATGTATTATTTTGGCTATTAGTTTACCTCTTATTGCATTTTGTTTTATTCTGGTTTTGTTACTGGTAGGCTTTGTAACAGCAATTTTACTGACGCCTAACCATTTTCAAGCTACTATTGTTTATTTTATTTATGTTTACGTTAAATATAATATCATACTTTCGATCTGTATCATATTTTATGTCTATTACTCTGTTAACATGTCTTTTTCATATAGTTTGCTCATATAGCTTTGCAATAATTAAATTAAATTAAATTAAATTAAATTAAATTAAATCAAATAATCATGTGAAGTATTCGACAGCTGATATTTTTTACGCATTTAAAAATGAAAAGGATATCCTCCAATTATTAAGAACCCAGATAATAATTTAAAACAAAAATAATGTGGTCTAATTTTTAAGATTAAGAATTCCGTTTGGCACCAATTTATCAAAGAAGAATTGAATTTGCTATTAAAAAATTCTTGAATCTTTTTCTGTCGAAAAAATTTGTTTAAAGTCATTGGAAAATTGAGGAATGCGAGCGAGGTAGCGCGCCAGACAGAGTGGGGGAAGCCGGCGCGAAGTCGAGTGGGGAAGATCGGGTCGCTCGGCAACTCGCGCGGTATCTGATTTCGTGCATTAAAATTTGCTATATTTACATTTTCTCAGCAATAAATTGCGTAGAAACATGATTTTTTTATCGAGCGTCGAGCAACCCGATCTTCTTCATTCCGCTCGGCGGTATGTTGCCACCATCGCGTTCCTCAATTTTCCAATGGTTTTAAACAAACTTTTTCGGTAGCAAAAAATTTGAGAATTTTTTAACAACAAATTCAATTTTTTCTTGACAAATTAGTGCCAAAGAACTCTTAATTTTAAAAATTAAAACACAGTGATTATTTGAAAAAAAAATTGTTATCTCGGATCCTAATAATCGGAGAGTAACTTTTTTTTTAAATTTGTAGAAAAATATCAGCTGTAGAATGCTTCATATTTAATATGCATATTAACAAAATTATTCTATTTTTTTATATGAAAAAAAGATTTTATGCGATTTTATACAGTATACTTCTCCTTTATAAACTCGAGTAGCAAGAATAGTTCAATAGAAGTAGAATTTTACCGGAAAAAAATTATAAACCAACATTGCTCTTCATGAAAATCTCAAATTCCATCAGAAAGAAATGCGTGTTTGAAACTTGAGATTTATAAAGAAAACATGCGAAAAAGAAATCAAATAGTTGCAAAAAGCATGTTTTTCGCTTATAAAATGAAAAATATTGATTGATGGAAAAAAATTCGGTATAAAAATGTAGGTATTCTAAATATCTACAAAATGAGACGTGGAACATTAAAATCGATCTATTAGTTCAATAGAAAAAAAATAAAAAATATCGAAAAAGACCTTTTTTTCATTCGCTCTCTGTTCATCGAAATTTAAACGCAAAACTTTGAAATTCTCGTAAAATATAACCCTCGTAATGACGAACAAATCTAGCCCTGAACAAGCCTGAAATGTTTATTAGTTTTTGCAAAAAGCCATTTGTTCATTAAAAAAACTTGTCTGCGGAAATCTTAATTTCTTCATCTTTGAACAGTCGCATAACAATTTACAGGGATTTTTCTTCTT
>NW_017259283.1:103839-109731 GCF_001594045.1 Atta colombica | reverse complement strand
AAGTATTTGGAAAATAATGATAAATCTTTCGCATAGGAGCAAAATGGACTAAACTGAGAAGAAAAGTCCTCTATCATTTTGCAATTTTCGCAATAATTAACAAAATGTTAATTGCTAAAAATTGCTGAAAATTGGTCTTTAATAATTTTTTACTCGAATTCTATCAACTTTACAAAAAAACTGCAAGAGACAACAATTGTTAATTTTCTTTTCATAGCTCTAAAAATTTTTTTAAAATTTTTTCAAAATTTTTATTATCGTATTTTCTTATATTGATAAAAATGAGAAAATGCAGTATTAAAAAGTTGATAAAAAATTCTAAAAAAATTCGTAGAGTAAATTCGTCTTCTATGAAAAGAAAATAAACAATTTTTGTCTTTTGTTTTTCTATAAAGTTGGTAGTATTATAAAATGGTAGAGTACTTTTCTTCTCAGTTTAGTCCATTCTGCCCTTATGCGAAAGATTTATCATTATTTTCCAAACACTGCGTCTAAGCAGCTCGGCAGTCTATAAAAATCTATAGTAATTAAAACATAAATTATAGATTATTAGAATTACAATTAGTTCGAGGAATAATTTTATTTTGAAACAATTATTTTGAAATAAAAATCTCAAAAAAGAATCCGTGAATAATCAATACACATAAAGAACCAGCAAAATGCCATGCTATTGTTTAAATTTCCATAACTTAAAATATATACAGTCAAATAAAACGTTAAATAGCAAACAATACATTCAAATATATATATATATTTATGTGATATTACGTTCAAATTTAAGAAAAATGAAGAAGTAGGTTTAATTAAATGCTAAAATGTACCTCAGAAACATTTCAAAATACTTGAAAGTAAAAAAATTATAAAATATAATAAATATAATAAATATATGTTTAAAAGGTGTTTTTTTTTTGTTTTAAACATAATTTTTTTCTAAAGCTGTAAAACATATATAAAAACATGTTTTAAACAAAAAAACTGAAGTTTTCAACCCTGCTTCCCTCACTCCGCTCGGCACACTGCTTCGCTCGCGTTCTTCACTTTCCAATGGTTTTAAACAAACTTTTTCGGCAGCAAAAAGTTCGAGAATTTTTCAACAGCAAATTCATTTCTTCCTTGATAAATTGGTGCCAGACGAAACTCTTAATCTTAAAAACTAGAGCCACAATTTGATTTGATTTTTTGAAAAAAAGTTATTATTTCAGCTCCTAATAATCAGAAAATAATCTGTTTTTTTTTCAAATTCGTAGGAAAATGTCAGATTTCGAATGCTTCACACGGTTATTTGATATGATGCATATTAACAAAATTATTTCCATTTTTTTATACGGAAAAAGATATCCATTTTTTAAAAGCGTTTTATAATAGTTTAACTGCAAAAAATCATTTTGTTATTAAGTGTATGATAGTGCAATTCTTAAAGAAGAAAAATCACCTCTGTAAATTGCTGTGCGACTGCTTAAAGATGAAGAAATTAAATTTTCTGCAGACAGGTTTTTAATGAACAGACGGCTTTTTGCAAAAATTAATGAACATTTCAGGCTTGTTCAGAGCTAGATTTGTTCGTCATTACGAGAGCTATATTTTATGAAAATTTCAAAACTTTGAGTTTAAATCTATATGAACAGAAAGTGTGTGAAAAAAAGGACTTTTTCATCAAAAGATGTTTTTTATTTTTTTTTCTACTGAACTAATAGATTTGTGAAAAGAAATGCTGGTTTATACTTGAAAAGGAGTTTAAAAAGGTACTTTTTTCTACTTTAAAACGGTAAAATTCTACTTCTATTTAATTATTATTGCTACTCGAGTTTATGAAGGGGAAGTATTATATAACGCGCATGAAAAATTATAAACAATTAAATATCTCGTGAACTGTATTTTAACATGATTTATACTATTCTGGATTAATGGAAGGGGTATTATTACTACAATTTATTAAAACTTATATGTTATTTAGAATGGCCCCTTATTGACCTAGGGCCGAGTGGCCAAGATTGTCGCGAAAGTATTTTCGATCGCTTAAAACAAGCAACTAATGTAAGAAGGAATTCGCTGTCTCATTCACTCGGTGCGCCGCAGGCGAGCACACGGATATGGGTTTGTGCTTGTTATGTATTACAGCGCCACGATAAATGGCCGAACTTATAGGCATGGAAAAATGACGTTTTGACAACAAAATTTATGTTGCCATTTCATTATTATTCGCTTAATTGTGAAAATGTGACTTGTCTCGTACTTATCAAAATCGTAATTATTGATGAAAACTAAAGTTATTTTGGAATTTTATATGTAAAAGCGTATATTTTATTCATTTCAATAGCTGTCAGACCGTATGTTTCTGTCCGAATAGGCTCACTTTATGTGCTTTTTATGACCATTTATTGATTGTTAAGAAAGGAAAAGACAGTTTTCATTCGATTTTTACAAGTGTTTTAAAGTGATCTCATCATTTCGTTTTATCCAGATTGTCTTTATTTAAATATGGCATGCAACATAAATTAATGTGTCATTCCTCGCTTTTGACGATTTCAACATGGCCGCCGCACTAGTCAGGAATCTTAAAAAATTTCTGCAATTGTTAAACGCAAGCTATAATCCACGAAAAAGCATCTTTCTAAAAAGATTTTAGATAAAATACATCAAATTTTCAATAAATAAAGGAATTAAGATTTAAGGTGCTGAAGGAGTTCTCTTAATTGATGGATGGAAAATTCAGCAACTAACACAAAGAATGCCGTATCATTCAGAATGTTAATGAAAAGAGCATATTTTTTAAATTCTGCGATTTAACTAAATTAAGGGAAACGAGTCTACAGTTAAAACATATTGTCGTATTGAAGAAGCTGTGCTATTAGCAAAAGAAAAAATTCAACATTCCATATTTTGCGTAGTTTCTAACGCATCATCAATGATTTCTATGGGCCCACAGGTAAATATTTGGCATTCTACTTGTCACAGTCATAGTGCCAGTTTATTGACTAAATCTCTTGTACCAATGGATTTTGCATAATCTGTAAGTAATATATTGTATTACGAGAGTTTAAAACAGATCCAGAAAGGGAACTGAAAAATCGTAGAGAAAATTATGTTACTATGCCAAACAAGATGATGTAGCTATCGCTTTTAGAATTTGTAAACGCTTAAAGAATTTACATATAATGCAAACTCTAGTAAATGAGCAGAAAGTCACAATTTTTGCTCAAAATTTGCATTTACTAAAAGAATATTCATTTGCATCTCAATTACAAAACTATATTGTACTCTTTGATTCCGTATGTAAACTCATAAATGTATGCCAAAAATCTAACGTAAGCATAGCAGAGGCCTGAAGAATGACAAAAACGAAATATTTCAACAGATGATGATTCTGTTACGAAAATATTTCAAATTCGCCTGAAAAAAATTTTAACCCCAATTATTTTTGCTGCAACCTTCTGCATCCATAATATCGGAGTAAACAATTTTTTCATCAAGAAATCGCTTTAGATTTCTTAACACTTAAATGTTGAATCAATCAGGATTGAATAATTATCTGAACAATACAGATATGTTTCAGATTTTGCAGAAGAAAAGAGTAACATTAGCGCAATTATTCCTTTCTGGGGTATTGTGCAAGTATTATATCCTCAATTATCATCATCGCGCTAAAATTGTTGAAAATACCTGCAACATCGACTAAAATTGAATGTTTCTTCTCTTTTGGTCTTTTATAATTGATCTTTTATACATTCCAATTTACGAAATCGCTTAATCATTGAAAAATCCGAGAAGTTAGTGGATATATATTATTCTTTAAAAAGAACAGTGAGGACTATTTTGTTTTTAGTAGTTTAAGGACTATTAATAAACTATAAAAAAGTATTACTAAAATATATTCTTTATTATTATAGTAAAGAACCATTACTTAAAATGTATCTTTTATTATTGCTATATTATTTTCTAGTGCAAAATTTTGTAATAAAAATTTGTAATAACTTCTTTGTAATAACTTGAAATAAATAAACAATCTTTTGTAAGACATAACTGATAAGAGTTCGAAATTATTCTTTCTTTTCTTTTGAATCATGTTGAATCTAATATACCTGGCAGCTTTAAGGACGTTTCGTGTTCCCGACATCGAGCTATTACCGTGACTCTTGATGCAATTAATAACATAATATAAATTACAGTTAATAATGAAGAAAATCGAAAAATAAAATATTGTTTTTGCACTTCTACAATATATTAAAATCTAACGTATATACTTAAAAACTATTATATAGCTTTGGAAGTTATGAAACAATACAAAAAGACAACCGTGCAGGAAGTTCAGTTAAAAAGAGTAGGCCTGTGTAGAGTATATTCTGAAAAGGAAAACATCGTTCAAATCTCGTTTTTATATTTTGATTTCAGTTAGAATATCCAAGTAAATTATTTGACTTTAATAAAGTAAAAGTACGAAAAATAAATGTGAAATTGAAAAAAAGAAGGAAAAATATCCATTATTAAAAAAGGATTTGTAATAAGAACAATGTTTCAATGATCAAACAGTTTTAAAGCTAGTTGTAAATATAGTTTCACCATACTTCTTAGTAGAAAATAATGCTTTTGTAGAGTTTAATTCAATTAATGATTAGAAAAAATCAATTACTAGAAACGCTTGTATCAAATCTCGAAGAAGATATAAAAATGCAAGTAAGTTAATTGAAACTTTTAAAAAGTTAGAATATGTCAATGTAACAGCAGATTTATGGACAAGATTTATGGACAAACATTTTTAAAAGGTATGATTATATATTTTTTTAACCATTAATTTAACCATAAAAAAAACTTTAACATGCATGTCAAAATTTTATTATCTTAAGTTACAATACTTTCTATTTTTCTAAAAAGAAAATTAGCAAGTCCAATTATTAACAATTTTAATATTAAAATTTAATTTTAAAATTCTTTGTGATAAACTTTTCATTATAACAAATTCAAAGTTGGTGGAACGCAACCTGTATGTATCTATTTTTTTGTTTTTCAAACTATTCATATCTTTTTTTATTTTAAGATTCTACCTAGGAATGACGATCCATTGGCTTGAACCAACCACTTTAGAAAAAAAGCAGGCATTGCATGAAAACATCGATTGCAAGGAAAACACACATATAACGTACTCGTGAAAGCAACTGAAAACATACTGTTCAAATATTAAATTTTAGATAAAACTTTATATATTATAACTAATAACACAATTAATTTTTGCAAAAGTCTTTAGTATTTAGTAGTAAGTAGTAGTAAGTATTTAGTAGTAAGTATATTAATTACTTTACACAATTTAGTATTACTACAAGTAGTAAAAAATAATTATTTTTAAAAGATTTCTATATATTCTAATTTTATTATTCTATTTTTTTAGAATTTTTGGACAAAATGAGACAGAAAAGTCGGAAATCGATGATTAGAGACTACTGAAATAAATACGCTTTTAGTTGATAATACAGATTTATATAAACTATCTCTTCAACGCAGATGTGCTGCTCGTACGTTAAATTTAGTTAGTATATATATTGATGCTAAAAATGATATTATTGAAAATGATATTACTTACAAGATAATAAATAGGAAAGCATTTTCTAAAAGTCAAGCAATATTTAATAAACAAAATCAGTCCTATGCTGCAGATCTCATTTTAAAAACTCTTGGAAAATATTTAAAAGTTCCTAATGCCACAAAGTAAATTAAACATTGTGAAATTATTGTATACAATATTTATTTGGTAATTATTTTTATTAAAGTCATAATCTTGATGGATTAATCTAAAATTCTAGAAGACTCTATAAGCAATAAAAATTAATTTGTTTTTCAAACACAGCTTTTATTAAAAATTTACTTAAATTATTTTATCTTTAAATTATTTATATAAAAATT
>NW_017259283.1:81565-102907 GCF_001594045.1 Atta colombica | reverse complement strand
TTGACCACTTTCGCAACATGGGGTCGAGCATTGTCATGCTGCAAAATCACTTTATCGTGTCTCTCGTTGTATTGCGGCCGTTTGTCTTTCAATGCTCGATTCAAACGCATCAATTGCGTTCGATACCGATCATGTGATTGTTTCAGTCGGTTTTAACAGTTCATAATATACTACGAGCTGGTCCCACCAAATACAGAGCATGACCTTGGAAGTCAAAATCACCGTTTTTGAAGCGTTGAAACCACTCACGACACGTTCTTTCACTAATAGCGGCCTCACCATAAGTATTTGAGAGCATTCGATGAACCTCAGCCGCAGATTTCTTCATATTGAAGCAAAAAATTAAAATCTCCCGCAAATGACGAGAATTTGGCTCGTAAACTGACATTTTCAATCGAGACTAACTTTATGATGCAGACACAAATCGACTAATGTTTCTATGGGGTTATGTTGACAGATGTCCAAGTTTATTGTATGACGTCTACGATCTATTTATTTCGACCATCACTTACCGCTAAAGCCATCTATAGGAAAACGGCGGAAGCAAAGTTGTACACCTAATACAATATATAACTATTATTATATAAATAGAATCAAACTCCAAAGGAAAAACTATTAATTTGTGCATGTAACATATAATCTGTAAAACACTGTGCTTCTTAATGCAAACTCATTGTTCTCGTATAATGACTAAATATCTACATTATATATTATATGCATCAATAAATGTTGTTTTATTTTTCTTAATTTTATCACAAAGTTATTAAAATCATAAACTCGACTTTGGATGCTAACACTACAGCTGAACAGAGAGGTTTCTTTACCAATGACAAATCACTTTTTCTCTTTAGACTTTGCTTACCTCGTGACAAATTAATGTTGATTGATTAAATTCATTGCATATTTTGTCTCATGCAATGTCCTTCTTTTAAAGTTGTACCGTCATTTTTCTTCAGTTCTATTACATATTTGTATTTATCAAGTATTTGTAGAAATACTTTCTTTTCCATAGATGTATAATGTTTGCTTTTGCTATTTTTTTCTTTTGAAGCCATTCTGTGTATACAAACAAAATTGTATTTAAATTTAAAAATCCTTAAAATAAATAATTATCACTAATAATTGTTTACTTATTTCAAGAAGAACTTTATTGGACAATAGCTATGACTAACGTAATACAAAATTATAATCAAACTGCGCCTTGAATCAAAAGATTTTTTTCTTCCAGATTTTCGCCGGGCAGCGAATTATCGTGCTTTCAACCTGTCCAATTAAGGTTAGATTGTCAGAACTGGGTCATTATTCTTATAATGACTCTTAAGTCTTTCAATTTTCACACCGTTCTTCTAATCTATTTTAATGTATTATTATTAGGTGTACAACTTTGCTTCCGCCGTTTTTCTTCCGAAATTCGAGGCTTTATTGTAAAAAACTAGTTATACATTTATGATTCAAAGTATTGTCCATCGCTGGCCACTACTTTCTCCCATCTTTTGGGTAGCGTACGAATCCCGCGTCGAAAAAACTGATCATCTTTTGAGGCTATCCACGAATCGATCCAATTTTTTACTTCTTCATAAGACCGGAAGTGCTGATCAGCCAGGCCGTGTGCCATTGATCGAAACAAGTGATAATCAGAGGGAGCAACGTCTGGATACGGCGGGTGGAGTAGGACTTCCCATTTTAACGTTTTCAAGTATGTCTTAACCACTTTCGCAACATGGAGTCGAGCATTGTCATGCTGCAAAATCACTTTATCGTGTCTCTCGTTGTATTGCGGCCGTTTGTCTTTCAATGCTCGGCTCAAATGCATCAATTGCGTTCGATACCGATCGCCTGTGATTGTTTCAGTCGGTTTTAACAGTTCATAATACACTACGCCGAGCTGGTCCCACCAAATACAGAGCATGACCTTGGACGTCAAAATCACCATTCTTGAAGCGTTGAAACCACTCACGACACGTTCTTTCACTAATAGCGGCCTCACCATAAGTATTTGAGAGCATTCGATGAACCTCAGCCGCAGATTTCTTCATATTGAAGCAAAAAATTAAAACCTCCCGCAAGTGACGAGAATTTGGCTCGTAAACTGACATTTTCAATCGAGAATAACTTTATGATACAGACACAAATCGACTAATGTTTCTATGGGGTTATGTTGACAGATGCCCAAGTTTATTGTATGACGTCTATGATCTATTTATTTCGACCACCACTTACCGCTAAAGCCATCTATAGGAAAACGGCGGAAGCAAAGTTGTACACCTAATATATAGCGATGTTATCGCAGATTAATAAGATTTGTTTAACTTTTTTTAGAGTACAAACTAGCAGTGGTACCGTCCTACTTTCGTGGCTGTTTCTACATCGCTTCTGCATGCAAGGGCAGAAAATGCCTTGGAAGAAAAATCCTCGCAAAATTTCGAGGACTTCATCGACAATGATCGTCATCAGCAGCAGCAGCAACAGCAGCAACAGCAGCAACGGTAACATCATCGAGAAGAAAATAATCAACACCGGTCGGATCAACAGGAGGTTAGAGATAACAACTTTGCTTTTATGAATTAAGAACGGAAAACTCGCGTCGGTTTAGAAATTTTGCGATACTAGGGAGACAGGCAACTTTCACGATACGTCCACTACCCGAAGGTACAGATATTATTCGATGGATAGAAAGCGCGTTCCGTGAAATTCGGATGTATTCACTATATTCGTGCAAACCGAACGATTATGTAAGATTATCGTTCGAATCGGCGGATCTAGCGCGTGGTCCGGCTGGTTTATCGTTTCGTCCAACACGCGATTTAATTCATAGGATTAATTCATAGAGGACATATGGCAACTCGTGAGTTGCTGGTGCAAAGTACTGGAAGATTCGATATCGCAGAAAATTTTACAATACGCGTTTTCAAAATCTCAGTACTAGCCGGGCGTCAATCTACTCGATTAACTCGCGAAGATGTAGTCACGCTCGATTTTGCAAATAAATAATACATAATAATAATTTATGTTTTCCCTGTTCGTTCGTAGTGCACGCGTGCATCAAGAGCGTAGGCAACTGCATACGAGGGAACTGCAAGAAAGATAGGAATCTAAAAAAAAACTGGCCGAAGAATTAACGAAAGTTGATATCACGATTCCCGAGGAAGGTTGTGGAATTCGCGAAATCGAGCAATTCCAACGGATTCTCGCTTCCGAAAATATTACATTATGATATATAATTTCAGTACTTTCGATCGAGGTGAGAATCCGATGTACGACTGCGCGTTACTTTCCTCCCTAGGTCGAACCCACGTGTCGTTTAAATATAATGTATTATGAAGGCTCGCATTATGATCCTATATTAAATATAAAAACCGCCGCGTTCTCGCAGAAGATATTGCGTAGCATGCAACGTGGGCTTTCGTAAGACAAAGGTCATCGGTACAGAAAAAAATGCCCACGATGCTATGTCTTGCGAATGCCCCGAAGTTGAGTTGATTAAGTGCGATTCATGCGTTCGTGTCTTCTTCGGGCGTGCACATTTCGAACATCATCGAGCGCAGGGATCATATAATCAATCCCTCGCAAGCGTTTGCGAATCCATTAAAATTTGTAACGGATGCGGGCGATTGATTAATCCAAAATTGCGACGTAGTTTATTGCAAAACTCGCCGATCGTTACAGTCTTCGAATCATTTGTGCGGCCTCTAATCCTAGAATAAAAAGAATGGGAGATAAAGCCTCAGTAGAAAACCTTGGAGAGAAGAAAATCCGCAAACAAATACGAATGACGTCGAAGACATGGTCAAGTGTGTTAAAAGAGACTGCGTCACATTCGTGTTTTATGATTTCGAAACGCGATAAGACGAGATGCTCGAAGGAACGGAGAACGTAAAAATTCACGTTCTAACTCTCTGCGTTGCGCAATAAATTTGCGAAGCGTGCGTGGGAATAGAGGCCATGTCATTGCGATGTCGTTGGTGTGGAGTGCGCGATTAATATTTAGTAATGATCCCGTAAAAGAGTTTGTCGATTTCGCGACACGAACATCTAAATATTTTTAAAAAATCTGTATCGCGCATAATGCTAAAGCATTTGACGCTCAGTTCATTTTAAAGTACCTCGTTGAAAAGTTGGGAATAACGGAAGAACTTCGGATAATTTTGAATGGGACGAAAATTATCGTTATGATGATTGATCATACAAAATTTATTGATAGTTCAAATTATATATCTGTGTGTTTAGTCGATTTACCCAAGGCTTTCGGACTGCGGGATACTTTGGCTAAAGGTTTTTTTCCTCATTTGTTTAATACGTTGCAAAATCAAAATTATATTGGATATACCAATATCTGATGCTTGATATTATTCACCTAAGCAAATGAAGCCCAAGGAACACGAGCATTTTATGATTTGACACAAGGAAATGTCGCGATCGAATTTCGTTTTTGATTTCAAACAAGAAATAATAAAATATTGCCGGAATGACGTAGATATCTTTCGACGTGCGTGCATGGCATTCAGAAAAATCTTTTTAGAACGCAGAGATGTGTGTCCGTTTGTAGAATCGACTATCACTCCCACATGTATGAAAGTTTTTCGCAAAAACTTTTTACGCGAAGAAGAAATAGGAATCATTCCACCGGGCAAATATAGATATAAAGACAATCAGTCGCACAAAGCACTACAGTAGTTAATGTGACTGGAGCGTGAGCTCGGACATCCTATAATGCAGGATGAGGTCGCGAGTATCAAATTGCTGGTACACTCGTCGATAGATATTACGAAGTCGAATCAGCGAACAAGACGTTGCGTTACGTGTTACAATTTCATGATTGTTTTTGACACAGTTGTCCCAACTATTATCAAATCGTGAAAGGAAACTTATGTCTGGGACATCGAAGGTATAATCGATGCTCGATACGAACAAATTCTCGCAATGACATGGCATCTTCGATAACGCGAATATAGAGTGATGGAGAAATGGGAATGTGAATTTACACGAGAAAAGCGCGAGAATCGTGAAATGCGCAATTTTCTCGAAAACCATCCGATGCTAATCATAACTCTCCTCTCAACCTTCGCGAGGCGTTCTTTGGTGGCCGTACAAAAAGGAAGTACGGAGAAAATACGTTGTGTTCTCTGTATCCGTATTGAAAACGGGCTTTTCCGTTAGGCCAACCTATGATTTATATCGGAGAATGTTCGGAATTAATTGGTGTAGCTCCGAATTTTAATTTGGATTCTGTCGAGAGTATCATTCAGTGCACTTCCTTCACGCGATCTCTTTCATCCTATACTCCCTTGTACTGCGTACAAGGCAAATTGTTGTTTGGACTGTGTCGTAATTGCTGCGAAACATTCTCGCAGGCCGAGAGTGTACTCACGATCTCCCCGCCGATTGTAAATTCGTAGGGATATCCTGCGAATTGCGCAAAGCCCTCGAGAAAGGTATCTCGTAACGAATGTGAGCGAAATATGGCAATTTAGAGTCACACGATTCGATCCTTGTACGAGGCAAGGTGGTTTGTTTGCCGAATATATATTAAATTTTTTGAAATTAAAGCAAGAAGCTAGCAGATGGCCGAGCGAATGCCAGGATGACGAGAGTAAGGAACGGTACCTTCGGGAATACGAAGAAACTGAGGGTATTGTTCTCGATAGAAATAATATCGTTCGAAATCCTGGTTTACATTCGGTTGCGAAACTCTGTTTGAATTCTTTCTGAGATAAATTCGGCCAATGAACCAATTTGCCTAATACAGAGATCGTAAAAAAATACGAATGTTTGATAACGTTGCTTCAGAGCACGAAATAACCAATATATTACCTGTCAATGACGAGATAATATGTTGCGATTACGCGAAGAGACGGTCGCGCCTTCTCTGCAACCCTGTAATCGTCGTGACATGGACGACGTCACAAGCACAACTGATATTATACGAATATCTAGAGAAATTAGGTAGTCGCGTTTTATATTGTGATACAGATCCATGTATTTACGTAAGCAGAGGCGAACCGAGCGAGCCGTGTATGGGGAATTTTCTGGGCGATATAACGGACGAACTCGAGAGCTACGGATGGGGCAGTTTTATCGAGTCGTTCATGTCCGGGGGTCCAAAATTCTATGTGTACGTCGTTCGTACACCGAAAGATAACCGACACGAGATTTGTAAAATTAAAGGAATAACATTAAATTATAAGAACTTTCGAATTATAAATTTTAATAGTATTAGGAAATTAATAATGAAAAAAAAGGCACGATGAAGAAAAAGAAGAAAAAACGGGAGAGACAGCAATAAATTTGAATTTTAGCGTAATCCGGCGCATCGTGTTTTACGAAATCGTAACGCGAAACAAAGACGTGTGCATCGGTATTGGTAAAACGTAAATTTATTAATAATCACTATTCCCATCCATATGATTTTAGGAGAGAATAACGACTTCTTCTTTTTCTTTCTCTCACTTATATTTTAAGCTCATAAGTTTTCCGCCTATTTGCGTAATATTTAAGTATGTAAGAAAAAACTTGAATTTATTATAATTCTTCTACCAGTCTTTTTCCGATTTTTCTATGAAAGCTTTTCCCTCGTTGCGGCATCACGATAGCGACATCAGAATAAGTTTACCGGCGATGCCATGCACTCACTTAACGATAAAAATATATGCTGATCGCAAGCCTCTTTGACGCGAAGATAAGCTTGTGCGCGTCGCACCGCAGCGAGATCAGTTTTTCGCCCCGCCGCGGTGGTCTTCGCTGACAAGCTTAAGTAGGATCGAAATAGATATAAGAGATCATCTTGGAAAAAAAATTCGAATTCGGAACGCTGACAGTGATGCTGCACTTTAAACGTTAAGCAATAACTTTCTTTCTTTCGTGTACGCGAGTGACGTTCTTTAGTTAGGAACTAAAGATGGAATATGAGGAGTATTTTGATGTGTGAGGCCAGTAACAGAAGTAGAATTCCACGTGTTTTCATCGGCTCGCCCTACCAGCGCGGACATGGAATCAGAAGCTTTCTCGGCGGGTTATTTAGAAAAATACTACCCTACCTAAATAAAAGTGCACCTGCTGTCGTGTAAAGAAGCTTTACAAGCGGAAATTAACGTAATAGAAGATGTCGAAAATAAACCGTTAAAGGAAGCGATCAAAAGCAAAAGATCTCGGCTCGCGGAATCGCGGGGTAATCTGAAGAGAAAAGCCAAAGAAAAAATAAGTTCCCTGACGAAGGGATCGGGATATAAAATATTCGCGGCGCTTCAGTTTCCACCCGATGGAGATTGGCGTATCGTACATCGTAAACGATGCCGGAAGGTCAAAAGAAAATCATCGAGAAGTACTACAGAGAAGAAGAGCAAAAAAGTAAAGAAGAAGAAAAAGAAAATTCGTGCTACAGGAAAAAAGACAAAAAATCATCCGCTAAGAAACATTAAGTCAAGAAACACGATGTATCCGACATATTCTCTTAATTGAGATAAAAATTTGTGACTGAAGAAAAAGCATGTCTTTTTTCATATCCACTCGAGCGAGTGTATAAAGAGCGAACTCGATCTCTTCTCTCTGCCTCCTACGCAAATCAGCATTGAGAGTTCGCAATAGATTTATTACAAATCCGTAACTTCGCTCGCGGACGACGTGCCCATAGAATTCATACCCGGGCATGGAGAAGACTATCTAGACCTCACTTACATCATGTTGAGCCTTCGCATACGCGTAGAAAGCGAACGCGGGGAGAGCACATCGGTCGCACCCGATGGCAGAACAAAAGTAGGATCTGTAAATCATTTACTGCATTCCATGTTCAACCAAATCGATGTATAATTTTAATCAAAAGCTCATATCGCCACCAAACAACGCTTACGCGTACCGCGCGTACATCGAAGCGTTATTAAATTAATCATGCTTCACTCGCAAAAACCTCCTATCTAACTTCTTGCTTATGGGACGCGGATATCCCTGGTTATATGGACGACACATTAGACTCGTCAAATCCAAATACAGCGCTCGAGAGATGCGCGCAATACAAGGAAATCGCGCTCTAGATCTCATTGATTACTTTCACTGCGATATTTTCAATCAAGATAAATTTTTAATTAACGGAGTGGAAGTTAGAATGAGACTCGTACGTTCGAAAGATTTATTTTATCTTATGAAGAGTAAAACGATATCGAAAATACGCATTCTTGACGGTAATCTACTCGATCAAAAATAAGCTCGGGTGTGCTATTCGCGCACGCTAGAATGCTGAGTAAAACTATTGCCAAGTATCCCCTTACGAGAGTCGAAGTTAAAACATTCACGATACATGCAGAAGTGGGGGAATCGATAGACAATGCAATACTCAGACAGCTGCCGAAACGAATAATAGTCGGATTTATCGATAACAAGGCGATAGAAAATTGAATCCGTTTAATTTCAAAAATTATGATATAAATTTCTTTTCGCTGTACGTCAAGGGCATGCAAATTTCCAATAGATCGATACAATCAAATTTTTCAAAAGATGAACCGCTCTACGTTGAAGCTTATTCTCGGGAAACCAGTTCACTTTCTTAATGAAGGTAATTCTATAAGTAGAGACGATTATGCCAATGGCTACACTCTTTTCGCTTTCGATCTTACTCCAGATCTATCCGCTAATTGCGCAGGACATTGGAATCTAAAACATGGAAGTTTACGATTAAAAATGAGATTCGCAAAAGCTCTTTCCGTGACTATTAATTGTATCGTCTATGCCGAATTTGATAACGTTTTAGAAATCGATTCCTCGTGTCAAGTCATTGTCGACTTTTCCGGTTAGCCCTATGGCTTCCGCGAGAAAATTATTTCCCCCCCCCCCCACTACACATTTTTTTCTCATCTAATTGGACACGCGAGATGATGAAGAAAGCTTCAGTCTTATTTACGACATCGATGCCATGTAAAAAAATAGCGCAAATTCGAATATCATAATAGGTATAGTTATCGACATACAAGATTTTCACGATGTCGAAGAAAACTTTATTCCGAAAGAAGTCGCGGTTCTAGCGGATCGTCTACGATGATCACCGAATTATGGGGTCATCCTGCCCATTTGACGATTTACCTGAGAGAGTAAGACGAGAAAACAACTAGCTTATCCGAAATTATTACGGAATCGAATGGTTCGATGGAGACGTCAATCCAAAAAACTTTACGATACATCTGCGTAACATTACACGCACGCTACATCTATATCAGAGGACGATAGAAGACACGCTACCTAAGTAATTTACTCTCTAACGTATATAATCTGGAGACGTATATAAGACATACATAGAAATATAATATATATAATCTGGAAGGAATTTCTCCGGCTTTCAAAAATCTACCAAATTTCGAAGGTCGTGGACAACGCTGCACGCATCACGGATTTCGAACCAGCGTCGAATCACATTGCGCCTTACGCAACGCTTACAAATTGAAACGCTAACTAACTATACGAAATAGCAGCAATTCAAGTTACGATAGCCTTCCTTCAGAAAATTGGAGCGAGAGCGACGTCGAGAGCGAAAAGACAGACAGTGAGAATTTTTCAATTCAATTTAAAAATCAGAATCACGATATCATTCGCAACATTGGAGAAAAAAGTATATCGACAAAAAAACGAATCAGAAGACAAACAAGCGATAGACGAGGAGAAAAAAGATCTTCCAAAATTCGATTCACCAACTGGTAGAGATAAAGCTAACATTAATGTCTCACAATCATTGAGCATTTTTGAGAGCTCCACATCGCACACGCCGACAAAAGAGGTACATTTTGAATTTAAAATTCAAAAATTTTCTCTCTCACGCTCTCCGACGACGAGAAATGAATTCATTAGAAGTTTTAAACGCACTACATCATCTCAGTGTCCGACATGCGGGGGTCTATCCTGCCGATCGACTGCCGAGGGTGTGGACAAGGTCGACTGCCATTGTCGCTAACACGGACAATCACAATCGACCTAGCGAACACTATCGCATCGATGAACATGGAATAGGGATATATTTCGATAGCTACGGCTTAACGCCCTTAGGTCCAAGATTCTTCTTACGATTTCGATGAAACTCCACTACGTATCGCTGGAATACAACAACGCTACAAGGAATACTTTCTCAAATTTGCGGACAATACTGCTGTGTATTTCTACATTTTATGTGTAATGGCTATAATCTTAGCCAGTTTCTTAGTCTGTTTACTTTTGATTGTAAGCGAAATGGTCGATTAATCGTACAGTTATTTCATAAAATTTTTTTTCATTGTAAACATAAATTCGTAAATTCTTGTGTTTGTATGCCATCATGTTCAAACGTGTACTCTTTCACAAAAATAAAATACTTCATGCAATATTCCTTTTAAATAAACGTTATGAACTTGTAAATATCGTCTATTTTTTACTCCTATCCTCTCCACTCTCATTTACAATAGATACATTTTCCCCCGTATTACAGACTTAGATAATGTACATTAAATACATAAAAAATATAGAAAAAATTTTTTTTAAGTAATGCTCGAAGACGTCGCGCCAGTTGAACATGTTGGTTCCTGTTTTACCTCTCCCCATTCTTCTTAGCAAAAGCAAGACTTTCTCTAGACTCTCTAATTTTCGTATAAGATCTCATCTCTCATATATCATAAATAAAAATATTCATAAACGCCAACGGCGGAGACATTATGTCGCGCCAACAAAAAAATGACCGTCATAAAATCGTCCGCTATTCATGCCCAGTGTTTGTACTTCGTTCTCGATAAAAAATGCTACAGACCATTTTTTCAGACTTTACCCTCCATTTTGTCAAAAGTCCTCTAGCACCTCTCTTCTCCAATCACTTCGCGAGTAGATACAGTGCGAGTCACTCAGATAGCGAAACAATCAGATCTTTGGGCAAGTATAGGGCCAACCAATCAAAACACTATTTAATTACCCTATTATCCCCACTCCTTGACCAATCAGAGAACGTTATTTCTGACTGACCCATCTAAGTCACGCCCATGATGCCGAAGGGAGATGTGCAGGGGATTTATTTTGACGCACCATGGTTGCCCACATACTACCATATTTGAATTATTCAAAAATCTTCTTCTTAATATTTTGGCAGTCAGTATCAGACACAATGAATCTCACTTTTAGCTAGTATTATTTAAGATCACAAATGGAAAAATTTAACATTAAAATCAATTCCATAAAAATGAAAGTTGGAAAGTAATCAAAAATCACGCCAGAAAGACTCATTACTGCATATGAACGATACTAGACATAACAACAACTCTAGCCTTTATAGCTTGTCTATGATCGGAAGGTAAACTTTGGGAAGCCCCACATCCGTCTGCAAATTGAATCCGTGCGTATGTCTCCTGATGAATATCATCCTCGAAATCAATATCTTCCTGTAGTGAGGCTTCTTGTCCAATATTGTAACATTGTCCTAGTCGAAATGATGGCCCTCTTGTAACCGATGCTCCGTTGATATTACGAGTAGAGGTGTTCCATCATGTGGTTCTTATGCTCCGTGATTCTTGACCTCAGCTATCTTCATGTCTGTCCCACATAACTTGCATCGCAATTTTTACACGAGATTTTATAAACAACATTTCGATTTCTTATCACGCGGTAAAGGATCCTTATGCAATCTAATGAATTCTCGCAATTTATTAGTACTATATTCTCATACGCTCGCTATTCAATCTGCTTAACTTCTCAATAATATCACGAACGAAACAATGAACCACGAAGGCTGCACTTCTTCAATCTTATTATCATTAACAACACTCTTCTTATTATTATTAGCCATAATAATTTTCTTCAAATTCATTGTTAATATTCTCAAATACAATATAAAGTTCAATGGATAATCATTCTCTAACAATACTTTAATATGAAACATAAATTATTAAGATAAAATTTAGGATTCGAAAGCGAACTATTCTGTCAACTAATCCCGCGATTATACCTATTTTTGAGAAATCGAATGCTGTGACCAAAAATTCAAATATCTACCCGAAAGTCAGTTTGACCAGGTACCAATTGAACTCTATTATCCCTAATCGCTATAATATTCAAAAAATTCAATCTATCTCCCTCTATCTCCATAGTGAACTGAAGCCTAGAATACTGAGAATTAAAAATCAAGAATTGAACTAATCGAAGATGTAGGTGCTGCCAATAATATATTGTCAATAAACTTATAGTAAAAGAGCAACGGAAACCAAATCAAAGATAAAGCTCCAACTTCCGCATAACTAAATTCGCGATGATGGGAGATAACGGAAAGTCCATAAGAATCCCATATTGCTTATATATAACACTATAAAAAACAAAGAAAGTAAAGTCTAAAACAAACTGAACCGCTTTGATGAATTCTTCCTCCGATAAACAACAATCTCTAGAAATAAATCGCCAATGATATTTAATACATCGATCGTTAAATCCAATCTATTGTTTTTTTAAATTTAAAAGAAGGGTAAATTTATCTCCCAATTGTAAAAAGTTCTGTGTATTAGGAGGTATAGAAACAGGACACAAGATTGCCTCTTTCAAGATCGTATAATAATTTTTTCGCTAAATAGTCCTTTGTATTCGTTAGCAGTGTTTCTTCATAATATTATCACAAAAACAATTCCTAAGACAGACACATAGTCATATCGAAAATAGTTTTAAACTTGTTAAGGAACTTGGTGGTAGATGTATGAGTGATGAATTTCAGTTAATGTCACTGAATATTGTGACTCTCCTTACTAACGTCCCCATTGACTATGCAATGGATATATTTGAGAATATTAATAATCGTTTGAAAAAAATTATTATGACTAATAGGAAGAGTGTTGTTAATGATAATAAGATTGAAGCAGTGCCTTCGTGGTTCATTGTTCCTTTCATTCGTGATATTATCGAGAAGTTAAGCAAATTGAATAGCGAGCGTATGAGGATATAGTATTAATAAATTGCGAGAATTCATTAGAGTGCATAAGGATCCTTTACCGCGTGATAAGAAGTCGAATGTTGTTTATAAAATCTCGTGTAAAAATTGCGATGCAAGTTATGTGGGACAGATGTGTAGATAGCTGAGAGAGAGAAAGAGAGAGAATCACGGAGCATAAGAACCACATGATGGAATCTCTACTCATAATATCATAACGGAGCATCGGTTACAACAGGGTCATTATTTCGATTGGGACCACGTTACAATATTGGACAAGGAGCTTCACTACAGGAAGAGATTGATTTCGAGGATGATATTCATCAGGAGACAGACGCACGGATTCAAGTTACAGACAGATATGGAGGGGGATCTTCCCAAAGTCTACCTTCCGATCATAGACAGCTATAAAGATTAGAGTTGTTGTTACTGTAATCAGTGTCATTCGTACGCAATAATGAATCTTTCTGGCGTGGTTTTTGATTACTTTTCAACTTTCATTTTCATGGAATTGATTAGCGTTTTAATGGTAAATTTTCCATTTATAATTGAATAATATATTAGCTAAAACTAAAAGCGACTCACTGTGTCTGACTGACCAAAATATCAAGAACCGGTGTTTGAATAATTCATAGTAATGTTTGCGATATAATCTATGATTTGTGAGCGTCCTTATTTTCGGGATAATTAATTATAATCTTAAAGTTTTTTGATAAATTAGTTTTTCATATTCTCTATTCTGATATTTTCATCGTTTCCTTATTTTCGTTCATTTTTCTTTTTCCTTTTTTCTTTTTCTTTCACTCTTTTTGGGTTTAATTTTGGCATTTAAATTTTCGAAGTAGGGGAGCTCACTATGGATAATTTTTATTTACAATTTATTTATGTTAGTTTATGTTGTCTCTGAAGAGGACTCAAAAATAAGTCGAAACATGTAAGCGCGTTTAGTGAATAAAGAAGTTTCACTTCATGGATATATTATTTGCGCGACGTCTTCTGCGCTTGGTTCCTACTGTATCCTTTCTAATTCTTTGATTTATAAGGAGTCTTGGTTAGTTTGATTTGTTATATGGATTGTTACTTTTGTTTTATATTTTCACACCGCCTAAACTATTACTATTGTAACTATTACTATTATAGTTTAAATAATTCATTAATATTCATTAATAAATAATAGTAAATCAATATAAATAAAAGGGAAAAATCCTTTTCCATTATTTTATAATACTGAGATAATTATAATAAATCATCATTCTATAGTAAAGCAATAATATAAAAAAAGAAATAACAATAATTATATATAAAAATAATATATGTATAAATATAAAAATTACTTATATATTAAGAAGTAGAATTTAAGACATCACATAGTTTACACAGGTTCTGGTTTAATAGCTTTAATAATTCGTACTGTCCTATATTTGAGACTATTGTATTATTTTCTATGCGTAACTCGTTACGCGTATGTTACATTTCTAATATTTATTTATTTATGTTATTATTATGTTTATTTAATTATGTTTCGAATGTTAGGATATATGTGCATGTGTATCATCCAAACGAATGATCTATTAACATATGTTATGGTCTTTTTATTGTGAGCATTTAATATTTTTATTGTATTTTATTATATTGCAATAATAAAACTTATTAAACTAATGATCTTTTTATTATATTAATGCTGCATGAATAAGTATGCATACTTGTAATGCTATAATATTTCATATATATTGACATTTGACATGGCAAAATTAAATAAATTATATTTTCTCTACAATTCATATCATTTTTATTGATAATTACAGGCCGACAAAATTTAGGGGATTTTATACTTTGAACTTTGAAAGATGTTTCCATAGGATTTTGATACACTGAAAATGATTATGTTACCCGTTTTTTTCCATCAGTCTCCATTTTTTAAATAATCGTAAACACAATTTTTTCGGAAATAAATTTTTTATTATTTTTTTCCGGTTAAACAAAAAATAATATCGAGGTCTGTTTTGCAACATTTAACTCAGATGTTTCAACAATACCAAAAATATTTTTTTGATGCTTATAAAAATGTTTTATGCAAATTGTAAACAAGAAACTTTAAAAATATCGTAAAAACCGGAAAAATTGACAAATTTTGAAATATAAAACTAAATAATTCGAAAGAAAAAAAATCGTAAAAAATATTTGACAATTTATACTTATAGCTATACGTATAAATCCTTTTTTGAAATATTAATTTTCGACTATTTGTTCAGAAGTTATTAAATTTAAAACGCAAAGCAGATCGCGCGTCACCTACGGTGCGCGATATCCTCTCTGACACATCACCGAATACAGGAGCATATTGTGTTTCTTTTTTAGTCACTGATTTCAAATCTAAAGTAAAAAAACGTGCATTTCAAAATGGTGGATCCAATATAGAGGACAAGAATTTTAAAAAATTCGTACGATTTTCATGAAAATCGATATCTAATGGTTTTGTAAGTCTCTGATTACCACTGTAATCACAATTGTTGAATTGAAAATAGCAGATCTAAGACGATAAATAATAAATGTACATGGAAATTATAATAAAGTGGTACTTTCACATGATACAGGGTGGGTAACACTAAAATTACCATTCCGTGCAATAATCAGAGAATTACAAAACCACCAGATATCGATTTTTATGTAAATTATACGAATATAATATTATGTATATTATGTATATTATACGAATTTTTTAAATAATTTTTTTTAATAATAATTATGTATATTATACGAATTTTTTTTAATTCTTGTTCTCTATATTGGATCCATTTTGAATTGCATATTTTTTATTTCAGATTTGAAATCAAAAAGACACAACATGCTCTCGTATTTGGTGGTTATGTATCAAATTCGAGAGAATCATAAGTGACGCGCGAGCTTTATGCTTTAAATTCAATAACTTCTAAACACAAATGGTCAGAAATTAGTTTTTCTTTTCAAAAAATGATTTAAACTAGAAACATACAGCTATAAGTATAAATTGTGAGATATATTGTACGATGATTTTTCTCTTTTAAATTATTCTGTTATATTTTAAAATTATTCCTTTATATTTTATAATTGTCAATTTTATATTTGTCAATTTTTTCCAATTTTTACAATTTTTCCAAATTTTTTTTGTATGTGGTTGCATTTTTATAATGTCATTTTTATAATGTCAAATTATCAAAAAAATATGTTTGGTATTGTTGGAACATTTCTGAATTAAATGTCATAAAATAGATCCCGATATCATTTTTTGTTTAGCCGGAAAAAATTAATAAACAACTTACTTTCGAAAAAAAATTGTTTTTGATTATTTAAAAAATCGGAGGGTGGAAAAAACAAACCACGTAGTCGCTTTCAGCGCACCAAAATCCTACGGAAACATCTTTCAAAAGCACAAGATCCTCCCTAAATTTTGTCTGCCTGTGTGATCGAACTCTGACAATAACATTAAAATGAAATACAGTTTTAAATAAGAATGGAGTATCATCCTCATTTGTAAACATATACATGTACATGTTTATGAAAATCATAAAATCTAATCATAAAATTAATACTATATTATCAATACTATATTATCAATTTTTTACTCTTATAATCATTTAAATTTTAACAATCAGGAATTTTCGTAAGACCGGCCATTTTTAACAGAATGGCCGATATTTATAAACTTTTTAAGCCTATTGATTGGTTGCAGAACAGAGATATCCGAGAATCTTTCTTTTCCGCAATTAATCAACAGGTCAAAAGCCTTATCGAGCGATACAAAATATTAGGCTTGTCATCGGTGCAACACGCGTGAACGCTCAAAATAAACACAGCCTTTATGTATTGTTATATATTGTGTGCGTATGCGTGCGTGCGTGTGCGCGCGCGCGGGTGTGTGTGTGTGTGTGTGTGTGTGTGTGTGTGTGTGTGTGTGTGTGTGTGTGTGTGTGTGTGTGTGTGTGTGTGTGTGTACCAATAATACAGCCAATATATTACTTACTATACATCTTGTATATTTATTTGCATACAACGAATCGTTATCTGGAATATATTAATCGATATCGAACGAATCGTTATGTAGAATCTAATACTTATTAAATTTTGGTTTAACGTAAATTTAATACTAAACCAAAATTGTTTATATATGAATTTTCATTTGGATGATATGCTATGATCTTTCCATCATCTAAAAGACTAGTCATAGAATCATCAAGTAAAGAATCGTGATGAATATTGTAATATTAATTCTAACATCAAGAAATTCTATATTTTAAATTATTACAGCAAATTCACTATAATTAGAGAGAAAATACAATCATAATTAATATAATACAAAATAAATTGTTACAAGTAAGGTTGGATACTAAATAATATACAAATTTTTGAAATGCTCTCCTGTAAAATGATTAAGATTCTAATTTTTCAGAATTTCTATACACATTTTATATAAATTTCTGTATATACATTTCAAAATTTTTTACGAATTGGAACAATTTTCAAAAATGCTGTGAAAGTCTACAGTTTTTTTAAAATTTTTTTATATCATACATGAATTCTGAAATATGTTAGGATTTCTTATTCTATAATTTTAGAAAATTTATAAAATTCAGATTTAATAAATCTTTTCAGATAAAATCTGAAAAAATTTGAGACATATTTTTTTAATCTTACAAAAGTAAAATATAAAAAATTTTTTTAATGAGATGAAAATTTTTTTTCACCAGAAAAGAATCAAATTAATTTTTATTTTTTAAATATTATAAATGCATTGTGATTTGATTGTTCAGTTTTAAAATATCATAATTTATCAAAATTTGTCAAAAAAGTTATAAATATTAATTAAAAAAAAACTTTTTCAAACCATAGTTAAAATCCCGAAAAAATTATTTAAGTCGGTTATTCCTTCTTCCAATAAACTGTATAACAATTTATCTACTAGATAAATAAAAGAGTAAAAAAGTAAAAGCACAAAAGAGTAAGAGCCGATTATTCCACTTTAAATTTTACCTGTGAGATAAATCTGATAATCCGCGCATGTGATTGGGTAATCTTGCTTCTTACTCAACAGGTAAAATTTATCAAAAGGTGGAATAACCGGCCCTAAGAAAGTAAGACAGTAAACTGAAGTTTATTGAAAAGTGGAACAACCTAGCTTAAAAAGATATCGATTAAAATACAATTTATTATATAAAAAAAGAATAAAAAATAATGATTTGAATATATCAATTCATTGTGAAAAAAAATATAACGATAGGTACATGACGAGAATTTTCTTTTAAAATTTATCTTAAAAATATAGTAGGTGTGATACAATACAATATTTTAAAGATTTTTACCATGCACCTCGGTAAAATTAAACTGATTTTATATTTTATTGTAGTTTTATTAACGAATGAGAGAGAGATTTATATTAAAATTCTTCTAAATACAATGTTGTCCCATGACTATAATATTTTCAGAATAAACTCTAAGAAAAAATTCTTTCCGTGTAATTTGAATTACACGTAATTTTGCGATTCTTTCTTAACGTTCGGTAGCTTTGAAACATATATAGGCATATACAATACAAATCTACAGACCTTCTTTATACTTATATAGAGTACGTTCCGATATTCAATACCAGTGACGAAAATCTATAGCGCACGTAACATATACTATATAGTTTCAGCATTGGCAGTGAATGTCGGAACGCACCCAATAATACGCGTACGAACTAGTAACTTTCTATTAAATTATTTTAATTTCAACGATGCATTTAGACGTATACAATATGGTTAATTCATCATGTAGATACATAATATACATATTGAACTAGCTTAATACACCGTTTTTTTAATGTATCGAAATTAAGATAGAAAGATATTAGTTAGTACGCGTATCAATTAAACTCGATGTAAACTAGAACTATAGATATCCGTTTTTAACTGAAAAACAAAAATTTATTTATTTTTAATTTGCAATGCAACATATACTTAGGTTGCGTTTCAAATTTACTGCCAGTGCTAAAAATCTATAGTTTACGTCACGTACATTATATGTACAGATTTTCAGTACTGTCAGTCAATTATGGCACACTGTGCAACCATAATATGCATAAAAATATAACGGAAACATATACAGCGCAAGGAAAGATGATGCCTTTGAAGACTCTTGCTGTTTATAATAGAAGTAGCGTATGTAAGTATGTACATACGTCATTACGCAGCGTCCCACTAAGCGTGCGCCGATATCATTGCGCAAACGAACGAGGAACGCGAGCGAATCGTGCTCAGCGCTTGGTGACAAATCGGTGAGATATCGGCGCTACGGTGGCGACTGCACTAGGCAACTGTAGTAAGGAGTGCGAGAACTGACGAAGAGGCGCGGAGACGAGGCGAGACGAGACGAGAACAGCCGAAATGGAGGAGAGTCAAACATCGGAAAGTGTCGCCGTGCTACCGGACATGTCCGAACCGTTGACGAGCGAGACCGAGGAGGCGGCTACGCTGACGAGTGAGCACGAGGCACATCCTGTCGCGGTCACGGCGAGTGTCACTACGGTATCGGGTGTTCCGGGCGTACCCGGGGTCGGCGTACCAGTCTCTCTTCCTGTGGGCTCCATCATCGGCGTAGCAAACTCGACCAATGGCACGACTTTCAACGTCATCACCTCGGATCAACTGCAGGTGTGTCCATACGGCTCGAACGCAAGTACTTCTTGAGAATACTTGCGCGATTCTAAGGCCGGTATTCTTATTTTAAAACTATTTTAAATATCTTAATGCGACGCATCTCTGATTGGTTTATGATATTTTTAAATTGCACTCGAGACTCTTAAATATAAGAATCTCTCTCTCTCTCTCTCACGCGCGCGCGCGCATTTAAGTCCGATCTACATAGCACGCAGAACGAAAGTCGCAAAACTAGAAACTAACCTAACAAATGTATTTTAATAGGTTGCAGGGCGCAGGAACTTGGGTGTCTCCTTCAACTTATATTAACACATCTTTGTATCCTACAGTCTGCAATCTACTATAATCTGAAATACACATTCACTTACACCCTGCGACCTGTGTTGTGTATATTATCTGGCTTTAAAGTGGGTCCCATTTAACATTCGCAATATTTGCGAGTGTCATTTTACCCTTCTTGTCATCAAATATTAAACACAGATAAAATAATATACGTGGGGTTACTAATTGCATTAAGTAGAACGCACCTTATGAATATTGACTTAAGATGCGAGGAATTTAATCAGCGGATGTGACTTTCTTCTTTCCTGCTAAAGCCAGAATTCATAGTCGTTCCTCAAATCTCAAGTCTCATTCCAATCTCAGATTTCAAATCTCGAATCTGTAACCTAAATTTCAATACTAGTAGCTAATCATCAAATTCAATTCTTCATTACTTGTGACTGAGTGAAAAAATCATGGCGAGAAATAAAGTGTGGTGAAGTAGTATAATGGGCTGAAAATCAATTTAGAGATTTTTATGAAAGTGCGAGGTAAAAAATGCAAATATTTATATGTTTATAATACTTATAAGGTTAAGTAGATATTTTAGAGATACAATACTTATAATACTTATAATACGTATAAGGTTAAGTAGATCTTTTAGAGATACAAATAATGAATTTTGTAGAATTAAATTTCAATTTTGATTGAATGCATCATGAATAGGAATCTATTTAATGTTGCATTAAATAAAGATAGATTAAAATTTTTATGTGTTATATAATTTGAAAATTATTATCCTTTTTCGGATATAGCCATTTAGACATAGTACACAAATGTGAATCTATCTTGAAAAACTTGCTCGCAGTATTTCATAGTTTAAATTACGTTCATGTTGGCCTGCGATGAACCACTTTATTAGTGCAAGCTGGCAGTTTTGACTTAATTTTTCATCAACGATACGTTTGAAACAGACATGTCAGAAGTATTCAAGTTTTATTCGTATTTTCAAGGACTTTGATTCCTGCTAATATCTTGTTAAATATAGATTTCAGGTAAGTTGAATTTCTTCTGCGCGCGCGCGCGCGCGTGTGTATGTGTGTGTGTGTGTGTGTGTGTGTGTGTGTGTGTGTGTGTACAGAAAAAAAAATTCAACTATCTGAAATTCAACAAGTATAATATCAGCAGGAATCAGAATTCTTGAAGACACGAATAAGACTTATGATATGACATAATTCTGAGTATCATTGATGGAAAGTTAAGTCGAAACTGTCAACTTGCATTAATAAAATGATTAATTACAAGTCTACATGAACATAATTTAAGATAGAGAATACTGCGAGGAAGACTTGAAAGATAGGCCATTTGCCACATTTGCATCAAAATGTATTAAATGCTATAACTATATCTGAAAAAGTAATAATTTTCAAATTACATAATAACACATAAAAATTTTAATCTTCATTTAATGCAATGTTAAATAGATTTCTATTTACGATGTATTCAATT
>NW_017259283.1:40090-81465 GCF_001594045.1 Atta colombica | reverse complement strand
TATTATATTATAAATATATTATAAATATTTTAATTCTTTACCTCACACTTTCTTAAAAATCTCTAAATGGATTTTCGGCCCATTATATTATGTAACATCATCGTAGTTTATCTCATTCTCACTATGATTTTCGCATTCTCGCTCAGTCACAAACAGTCATGAAAAATTGAATTTGATGATTAGCCACTAGTACTGAAATTTAGGTTGCTGATTTCAGATTTGAAATCTGAGTTTTGAGATTGGAACGAGACTTGAGATAGAGAGATAGAGAGAAATCTGAGAGAAGACGGCCCAAAATCTGTAATCAAAATGTTGCGTACTACTCTCTGACAAAGTGGATGTAAATTACGTAGCAACGTTCTTAGGATACATCGTCCTCTTTTTAAGATTTTAATTGGAGATGATAGATCGATATTTGATATGAACCATATAACCGTGCTACATGTAGTCTTGAAAAGTGAACGATTTACATTAAGAAAAGTGGACGTTGCTATGTAGTTTACATAGGTAGGTTTTTCTTTGCTTGAATTCGAGCCTTAAATATACCCCATACATCCCATACCCTTAACTAGCTTTAACGCATGTAAACATAAATAGATGGCCTGAAGCTATAAAGTATAAAAAGTTAGATACTGGTGGATGAAATGCGACTTACATTAGGTCCAAAAATAGGTTTTGATGGGGTAGACGCTCTGTTCGAGATCTCCTTTAAGTTGGGTATAAATCAAGAATAAAAGAATAAAAGGGTCGTTGGGTGTAAACAATGACTATTATTTACTTTTTATTTAAAGGTAATGATAACGTCATTTTTACAAAAACTACATAAAACACACATGCGCGCGCACACGCACACACACACACACACACACACGAATATGATATAGTTATAGAATGTCCCATTTTAATTTATCCTGCTGGTTTTCTCAAAATTCTTAAATTTAAAATGAAAATGTTTCAGATAAAAGTTTTATGGGGGGGGGGGGGGAGAAGTTAGTGACTTTGATTTTGAAAAGTCCTTAAAGCGATACTAAAGCCGATAATAAATACATCTTTGATTCATTTCTTATATATTCATTCTCATGCTGTTTTACTCAACACATACATATGTCCTTATCTACGCCAGCATCATATATCACAAGTCGTGCAACTACTACGAATTTCGGCTTCCAATCTTCGCAAAGCATCCCTATACACATATTTTCCACTCGATGGAAATACTTTCTTCTAGACTTTCAATCTTAGTTTTACAAAATACTCGGTATCGTTCGTTCCAGTAATTTAACCTTAGCTGCACTTATTTTTAAAATAGGACTCTAAAACTCTTGTATTAAGTAAATATATAATTGAGGTGACAGCTATACAGCTGATCATAGAAAGATTGCAACATTTTTTTCTTTGATAGATTTCGGAATGCAGCTTGTTCTCTGAGTGATTGGTTCTTACTCATGGATTTATAAATAAGAACTAATCGCTCGATGAGCAAGCTGCATTCCGAAACTCATAAAAAAAAAGTGTTGCAATCTTTCTGTGACCGGCTATACGAGCTAAAAGTAAATTTTTTAACTTTTTTTGGGTTTTCTCATGAAATTCAGTCCAGCTAAGGTCCTGTTTATGCATACTTTAATTTATGTAATAATATTTTTGCAATTCCGTAAATCCAATTCGGAGATTTTTCACCAAGTGGAAATATCGGTAAAGCAGATGGCTTTAGCATTAAGGTTACTTAAAATGTTTTACTACCGTAGCTCATTTCAAGATTTTCGAAACATTATGAGTTTTTCTTTTCAACAAGAGACACGGATGACACAGTATAACACAATGAATCATTACATCTTTATTATTTGTTAAGGTTAAACAAAGATGATCACTGTATCACACTATGTCGTTTGCTGAAAAGCAATATAAAACAATATTGTTATTTTTTATTAAGTTTTTCAAGTTGAAACTTAATCTGATTTCTTGTTCTATCACGTCACAGTTTTAAAACCATAGCAATTAATGTTGTAAAAACTATTTTCAATTTTTTTAACTTTTTTCACTATTTCGTTATTGCAATTAAAACTATGTTTGATAAAACGTTGTTTGGAGGGTACCATTAGTGCACATCCTGATAAGCTGCATACATCCATTCACAACGGCCGCTGCTTAGTAATTTTTTAGTGTGCACGTCTTAGAACATACATAATAGAAACATAATAGAAAAACTATAGGTGACTGTCGATGATGATCTATCCTTGTCTAAATACTTCATCGTATTGCGTACGTCGATTATTATTATTATTATTATTATTATTATTATTATTATTATTATTGTTATTATTATTATTATGTAGTGTTTAAGAATGTCATATTATCCCCGTCCTCGCCTTAGAACATACACATGTACATACAGGGTGCGTCTCCAAAATCCGAACAAATCGAACAATTTCTTTAAACTAAATGTTTTTAATTAAAAATTAAATATTACAAAAAATCCTTTTACGTACTTAAGGGATCTCTGTAGAGCACAATTATTCGATATATCTCCCCCTTGAATGATGGCCTCTATTCTCGATCTGAAGCGTTCGCACGCACGCTGTAATGTAGCGTTCCATGCTGACGAATGCTGCCTCAATAGCGGTCCTTTCGAGTGACTTTTCCTCGCTGGGCATACTGGAATCTTCATTGGACTGTTCTAAAGCTATATATTTTATCACAACGTCATGATTCCAAACGATTGATCTCGAGTATCTAAAAAATTATTTCCGTTGCTAAGCGCCGCCCAGCGCGAAGGCGATCGCGGCTCTTCAATTATACTCCGCACTTGGTTTTAACATCGCGGCCATTTTGAGAATATTGTTTACTAGAAGCAGGATTTACTAGCATCAAGCTTTCTCGGATGCCAATAACAACCTCTGGCGGAGGCACAATATAACGGGAAATTTTTATTGAAATTGTGCAGATTTGGTTACTCTGTACATACGTTCAAAGCTCACCTATAAATCACGTGCAAGCGTACAGCAAACCAACTTTCAGACAAGGACAAATAGATGTTGGAGACACTTTTATTACATTAATCAGATACGATATGGCCCTTCCAGTATGTATGTTCTAAGGCGCACGTGCTACCAAGAACATTTTGTATTGAATTAGCCAATTAGCGATATGGGTAATCGGATTTTTTTTTAGGGCTTTCAGCCTTCAAAAAGATTTTTAGTGTCGGCTTAGTTAGCTGTGCCCCGTTTCTATCAATGCCGTTTAAAAAGTTAAGGCTCATCTACACGACAAAACATACTACCTAGTTCAGACTGGATGCAGTAAGAAACAAGAGCAGCAACCGATCAGTGCGGCGATATTTACAGTGACGTAAAAGATATCGCTTTGCTGGTTGGTTGCTGCTCTGCTGCTTGATGCTTGCTGTGTTTAGTCTGAACTAGACTTAATACGGCGTAAGGACGCAGGTGCAAGAAAATTGTTCCCGATCATAATGGCATGGCGCAACGGCGCAACGGAAATAAATTATAATTTCTGAAATTAATTCATTTAAATGAATATATATAATAATTCAACATCTTACCATTCAGATCATAATGGCGCTTCGTATTTAAAGTAATGAAAACAAATTAATTTTATTTTCAATGTCTGCGTCCACGTTACGCTGTTTTTGCTGGCGCGGTTATGTTATATTAATACGTAGTTACATGGTTTGGATCCTTAAAAACATGGACAAGGAAAATTATTATTAGGACACTATCGTCTCAAGAGACAATAATGAGAAAGATGATAATAATGGATCAATAGGGAATAATCTATCAGAAGAATGTGTGATATATGTATATATCCATTCGTTTATTAACTTTGTATCCTAATCACAACTATATATTAAAACACTGCTAGCAGATATAAAAAAATTAGCAGTTTATTTTTCTTCACCTATTTGTATCAACGACAGTGTTTTAACATTTGTACGCATTTGTTTTGCGCTTATTTTGCATCTGCGTCGCGCATTCCTGTGTAGAAAAGCACAGACTTTTTGCATCTGCGCTTAGACACATAATGAATAAGAAAATGAACCAATCAAAGTCCTTTATTTCCTTCTTTTCCATCAAATAAAGAACTCTGATCGAATTTCTTATGCATTATGTGTTATATAAGAGTCTGTGCTCCCGATCTTAAGCGGGAAGCACAGGCTCTTGCATAACGCATAAAATAGCATATGAGGCATAAAAAAATCAACCAATCATGATGCGCAATTGGCGCAATGCGGAATTGATGGAATACTCGATTGATCATGGCTTCCGCTGATTCCACTGTTTTCTGTTACGCAAATTTATTTCTTTTCCGGATTCCGCTTATCCCTGCATGTGTGTGTGTGTGTACATATGTATATTATACTTATAAAAACTAACCTCGTTAAGCTGATTTAAATGGAGAAAACTCTCCTACAAGCACATAATTAATCAACATGCTGAGACGTGTTCGGATTCCCACCTGCGTGTTCTCCGAGTGTTATGTCATCCTTGTTTAAAATTTGATAAATAACAAGAATGAAGTGGTAATGGAATTTCAACATAAAGGTAATTAATTAAGTCTCTAGATAAATACGGAGATCAATATGGTGAGAACACGAATGTCGTCTATATACAGAAAGGCGAAAATATAAATCAAAATCAAAATGGGTACACAAAATGAAGTTAGGACAATGTCCTTGTATGTGTCCTATGTATGTGTGATTTTCGATCCGCAATTTAATTTCCTATGTCTTATGGAGCGGAATTTGCAGATGCACAATCAATGTCAATGACAAACGCTATTCCGATGGAATTTCTAATGAAATTAATTTACGAAAAGACTCTTGTGATTAGTCAACGCTAATTGCGCATTCCGGAAATTCTGCGCCATGGGACATAGGAAAATACATTTTAGTGGAATAATCGACGGAATCAACGGAATGAAACGACCACACAATCACAAGCGTTCCTAATTCCGCACCATGGAATCACACCCTCAGTCCTTTATTTCATGAAAAGGAAGGAAACGAAGGACTTTGATTGGTTCAATTTCTTATGCATTATGTATTATGCAAGAGTCTGTGTTCCCTACTTTAAGCTTGTGCCTGCATCCTTGCGCCTTGTGCCTTTACGCCTTATTGTGTACACGAGCCTTTAATCCTTGACATTTGGTTAACCAAAGTTTAACAAAATATTGCTTTCAATCAATTTGATTTGTTCAAATTTAAACTTATGTAAATAGTTCAATTTAAATGGCCGATTATCGGCTCTTTAATCATCAGATTAATAATATAATGAATCAATTTGATACAAGAGTCGTCTTAATCTATTTTTCAGATATGGCAAAGGATCCCGCATCAACTTTGGATTTAGATTCCCACAGAAATTGTTTAAAAATTTAGTATGTTGTCCTTCTTACTGTTCTAAACAGAAGTCTCAATTGGCACAAAGTCCAAAAATGCTTAAGGATCAAATCATGGAGCTAAAGTATTAAAATGCGTATATTCACTCGATGATAATCGGTAAGATTGTAATGTAATGTGTGTGTGTGTGTGTGTGTGTGTGTGTGTGTGTGCGCGCGCGCGCGCGTGCGCGTGTTTGTGTGTGTGTGTAACTGGGAATCGATCCAGCCAATTAAGTCAAAGCTGACACAAACGTTATATATGTAATATATAGGATATTCGAAAAATCCCGGAAAGCCTCTTATCTTGAAAAGTAAGCATTTCTGAGAAAAATGTTTTATACAAAAGTTGTATAGTTTAAAATGATCTATTTACTGATCTTATCAATTTGTTCTTAGGTGATGCCACCAAGGTCAGATCAAGGTCAAATCGATTTTTTTTAATGAAACATCCTATTACACATGCGCGCGCACGCACGCATACACACACACACACACACACACACACACACACACACACATGTGAATCGTTATCTTACCGATTATCGAGTGAACACACGCATTTTCATATTTTATCGCTCCATGATTCGGTCCCTAAGCATTTTTGGATTTTGTGACCATTGAGGCATTTGTTCAGGACAGTAAGGAGGACAACATACTAAATTTTCAGACTTTTACTGGGAACCAAAATCCATAAGGTTGGGGTCCTTTATTTAATCTTGTGCTGTCCTCCTCCGATAATGAAAATAATGAAGAACAACACAGAAAATAAAGGAAGTTTAAACAATGTAAAATATTCTTAAGACTTCCATGTCCTTTCTATATAAAGATTATGCATTTCGCGGGTTTCTTCCGTGTCCAGATCCATTCTTGGAATGCCAACGTTTCGTGAATTTGCATTTCATCAGAGCGAGGAACAGTATCAGGCTGTTGAGCCTCAAGCTTCAAGAATATAATCAATATTATTAATATTAAAAGAAATAAGAAAAGAGTTAAGCTCGATTTCACAATATATGATTACTAAAGATTAAAGGTAACCAAGAAATTCATCATATATTGTAAAAACGAGTCTCAGAATTTGTTATTAACCAGTATGTTAAAATTGTTGTATAATTAAATTTTTAATTTTTAAGAAAACAAGTATATACAAAATCATTTATAGGAATAATGCAATATCTCCTACGGAACATTATTAACACTTCGCATTTATACTACCAGATCATTCCTTATAATAATGGGTTGTCTGATATAAGCACATCTGCGCATTATATAGTAAGTAGTAGTAGTATAGAGGATCAATACAACTATTACTAGGCAATCTATCTGCTACACTGCTCAAGTATTGAACAAGAAATAAAGCAAGAATAATTACGTTTTTATAATGTTGCTCACTTTCCAAGACTGCATAGATTGTACATACGCGTATGTGTTTAGTCATCATGAGTAAGTTATAAGGATATATTATTTTAATTACTTTATTTATCTAAAATAAATTTATTATTATATTATATTTATATTTTTTATTATTGCAGATGAAATGCTAAATTATTTCGTGATAGAAAGTTACTTTTCTTTAAATGTTCAAACAATATGTAATAGCAATTTAGAGATAACGAATGTAGTTACTCATTGGCAAGGATCAATACATGATAGCATTATTTTTAATAATAGTCGTTTGCGAGCAAACTTCGAAGATGGGGAGTTCGGTAATGATTTATTATTAGGAGACTCTACTTACTTTTTAAAGCCATACCTTGTAACTCTGGGTATTTTCCAATATCGTGTAACACTGTTTCTTACACAAAATATCCAACTATGACACAGTATTACAACACTGTAAAAAGCTAAGTACGAGCATAAAATATGTCAATGTTATAACAACTTTTCAAAGTTATTTTTACAGTATGATAGCCATACTTAGTTTGCAATAAAACTTTTAAAAATCGCCAATTCTGAAAAAATTATAACTTAAATTTAAATAAAAATCATAAATCTATTATTGATATGCTAAATAAGCTATATTATTAATATTATATGCTAATATAATTAATTAAGAATAAGAATGGAAGACTACAATGCATTCTGGTGTTATATGAAACTAAATTGTGTTTCAACAAGTATCTTACATAGTGGAATATTCTGTGTTCTGGAAAATAGCCTGGAAAATATATATCTTGTTGCTGAATCCACAAACTGTTGCAGAACGAGTTACATATTCGCACATGAAATAAAATAGGACGCTTATTCGCTATCTGAAAAAAAAAAATCGTATTTGGGATGCGATACCATTCACATAGAATAATGTCTATCATTACCCACAGCAGTATGTCATAATACCAGTATTTCATAATACACTAGTACATAATATTGCCAGAAGCAATAATAGAAGCTGGATCCAGAGTTGGATTTATCCACACAATGAGATATTGATCCAGAGTTGGATTTACCTACACAATGAGATAATATGTTAACAGCATATAATGTCATCAACGAAAGAATTAATCATGGCAACTCAGAACAGAAATAATTCATATTTTGTCACGTTAACATAAGTTTTTATATAAAAATAACTTTTTGATTTTTATAGATTCTATGTATATTAATATAGAATTATATACATAAATGTAATTGTCTATTGATATAAATAATGTATAAATTATTCAATGTTATATACATATAAGAAATATATTTATCTTTTTCAGCTTGTAATAGAATATCAAATCTGGAAAGGATATGTTGAATAATATAAAAAGGAAATAAAATTATAAATAAATAAGTTAACATAAATAAGTTAATAATAAGTAACAGATAAATATTCATATGTATGAAACTAAAAGATTATATAAAAAGTTATAAATTATATTATGTAATTTATTATGATATAATAAAATATGTTTTTACCAGTTTTTAGGATTTTATTTCTTAATAAAATATGTATTTAACTCAAATATATATTTTTTGCATATTATAAATAAAATAGTTACATATATTATATTTTAAAGTATAATTATTATTTAACAGAACATGTTAATATTATTTCGATATCATAAAATAGGAACATTTTTTCACAAATTATATTACTTTTTAAAATATATAAGTATCTGAAATATGTAAGTCTCAGAATGTAAATATAATGTAAATATTTTTTACATAGAAATATTAGCGCAACATATTTTGATTGAGAAAATGTCGAAATTCTTGATACAGATAGATTTTATAATATTGTAGAAGATTATTGTCAGAAATGATATATATTAATAAATAGACAAACGATTTGAACTCACAGACACAGATAACTTAAATTACGCTTACATTGAATTGCTGAATAACTGTAGGATGTGTTGATTTTATGTTTGACCGCGGTGTTATCTGTAGTTCGCTTTATTATTTGACTGTTTATTAAACTGACAAGACATATCTTGATTATTCCAGAATGTCAATCTTTTAAAATTTTAATATATGAAAAAGAAAATCTTCAACTTCATCCTTAATTTATAATTATTAACTGGCTGTGGCCATTCTAGACTTTGTAAGCTTGATCTCGATTTTTAGCAAATACATCTTTTTCGAACAAATTCTTTAATTTCAGCTTGAGTTTTTATAACCGTTATTGGACATTAACTAATACTGAATATTAATTAATATTGAAATATAGTTTGTTATCTTTTGTTTGATCCACGACGATCATTTGGAGATATTGATTTGCAACGACATTTGGAGATATTGATTTGCGATATTTCGAATTAGCGGCGTTATGTTTAAGAGATATAATCCAAAGATGACTCAAAGTTGAGTTGAAATGTTCTATTTTTTGTATTAATTTATTATTAAAATTATCATGCATGTTTGTAACTGGCGTTTTTTGACTCCTAGCTTTCACAATTATATTTATTATTTTTATACAACATATTTGTAAGAACTCAATATTTTGTAGAGAAAAAACTTAAAATTATAATATTTTGGAATCTTATTGTGTTATATAAACAAAGCAAGTATTTTGAATAATATAATTTAAAATTGTGTTATGAAGTATAGAGTATCCGACGAGATTTCTGCCAAACACTTTGTATAGAACGAACTAAACTAAGTCGAAAAATCCTTTATCATTTTGCAATAGTTAACAAGATATTAATTAATTATTAATTGTCAAATATGGGTCTTTAATAATTTTTTACTCAATTTTTAACTCAAATATTACTATATGAGAAAACAAGAAACAAAAATTTATTTCCTTCTCATAAAGTTCTAAGAATCTTTTCAGAATTTTTCATCAACTTTTTAATACTGCATTTTCTTATTGACAACTATTTTTATCAACATTAAATGATTGAGAAAATACAGCATTAAAAAATTCTGAGAACTTTATGAGAAAAAATAAGCAATTTTTTGTCTCTTGCTGGTTTTTCTGTAAAATTGATAATATTGAAGTAAAAAAATTATTGAAGACCAATATTTGACAATTTTTAAAAATTAATATTTCGTTAACCATTGCGAAAATTGCAAAATGGTAAAGGACTTTTCGATTCAGTTTAGTCCGTTCCATCTACAAAAAGCGTTGGCAAAAATCTCATTGGGGACACCCTATACATAAGGTGTATTAATTTCAGTCTTTTATGAAAAACTTAAAATTGAAATTAATCGTTAAAAATGTTACTTTTGCTTGTTTTCTTTTAATTCCAGTTCTTTCCAGTATTTGTACTTTCAATTTCTCTTTCTGTAGTTATGTTTCTAATTTTTTTAATTTTAATTTCACTTTTCACCTATAAATCTTCTATCTTTTAATTTAAATGGCACACAAGCTCAATTTTTGAGTTGCCTAATACATTGTATTGTGATATTTTCGAGGTTATAAACTTTTGTCTTTTATTTATGTTTGCGTTTCTTATTATTTCTTAGACTATTTGAAAAATCTTTCTTTTTTTGATACTTCTATTGCCAATTAATATTTCTATTACAGATGTGTTACCAATGTTTCATTTTTATTATTTCTGCATTTTGTCCTTTTGAATTCTTATTATCCATGCACTACAACAAAACATAGTACAATAAAAAGAGAAGTGCGTGCATGCGTGCGTGTGGAAACAAAAATAAAATTTTATTTAAATTTATATATAAATTATCTGTATCTAACTATGCCATTTTCATTAATATTATTTTCATTAGTATTGTTTTTTGCTGTATGTATATTTAACATATTGTTAGGTTACCATATTAGCAGCATTTTCAAAAACTACAAATTAATACATTTATTATATATTAAATTAATATTACATTTAATATATATTACACTTACGTTTGGATGATGAAGTACATAGAAAATTATTACAAGCATTTCCATAAGTTTCTGCTTTCGCTTTTTCTGCAAGATGTAGTAATACATTTAATTTAATGGATAATATGATATTTTAATTTTACATTTAGTACATCTTCACGTATGTTTTCATCTATTGAATTCATTCATCATTTTTATCTAACAATTTAATAATAGTTTTGTTACTTGTTGTCTTATATAAATTTGTATTGGCATTTGAAATTGTAACAAGCTTGCATGTCATATTGTCATCCAAAAAAATAAAAGTATATGCATATAATATTAAATGTAGTAAAAAGAAATCCATTATTTTTGCATGAAATTGAATGGAAAAATAATGGATTTCTTTTTACTACACCTAATATATTTAATATACAGGGTTCGGCCGATAACATATAAAAGCGACTATGACGTGATTCCTTAAAAAAAAGTAAAAAAAATATATAGAATAAAATTTTTCGATTTTCTGCTTACAATTAGTTTTCGAGAAAATGCGTATAGTGTTTATAAACAACGCTCTATGACCTATGATGTCGAACACTCATGTCAGTTTTTATTTAAATATCACGACGATGAGTTATACGAATAGAGAATGCATCGATATGATCCAGGCTTTGAGAGCCTTGTAATGATAATTTATCCGCCGCTGTTCGCTATATGCGTTTAAGGGGCACAATAGGGATTCACAACTGTAACGTAAGAAATCAACTCCATATAGTCTACATGGCTGTTCGTATCCGTAATGTAACGTTAACTTAACGAATCGTAAAAGAGTTATTTCTAATCTGCTTCACAGTTTTGTATAATGAACGAGTTAGAAATATAGCTCTTGTGGCTTTTTATTTGATTGAAATAATGCTGCAATTATTGTGGAAAAAAAGGAAAACGATTTCAAAAAGAAGAAAATATTGGATCGGCCAATGCTGTTAGAGCATAAACAAAAAGGTTATTTTTACTCTCTTTCAATTCCTTAAAAATAATGAATACGAGCAATTTTTTAAGTTTATTCGAATGACACAGAGAAATTATTAAATTTAGTAAAAGGGCGAAAAAAAGTATTCGTGAATCTCTGTCAACGGAACTTTTCATTTTTCATGAATTACTTTGTAGTAAGCTTATTTTATAATACTTATTTAAATCATGTTATCATGTTTATAGTTCCTCTAATTGCATTATAACACTAATATTTTATTTTATAGCTAATTATAAACTATTTTCATAGTTGCAGTATGCAAACTACTACATTTAGTATTAACTACATTTAGTATTAACTACAATTAGTATTAACAACCCGGAAAAAAATGTTAATATATGGATATATTTTATATATAATGGTATATATAATGGTATATAATTATTAGATATATAATTATATAAAATATATTTTTTATATAATTATATATCTAATAATTAAACAAGTTTTTATATAATTATAATTTTATAATTACAATTTTTAATAATTTTGTATAGTTATATATGAAACATTTTTTCCAGGGAATTAGAGCATTATTACAATTTATTCATTTGCAGAAAATAGAACTCACAAAATAGTTCCTCAATCACAGTCCCTAACCTAAATCCTTTCCTTAACATAACCGTAAGAGTTTAAATAATTGAATTCTTACGAAAGCGCTTCTATGGTGACAAATTTCTTATGTTAAGGTTACGAATTTCCATTGCACCTTTTTCCTTTATTGTTCGATAAACCATAACTTAGCCGTAAGAGTATACATGTGGAGTGGATTTTCAAACTCGATCGTTTCGAAAACTAAACAGAAAATCGAAAAATCTTATTCTATATATTTTTTTTTACTTTTTTTATAAGAAATCGCGCCTACTTTTACATGTTATTTGGCCGGATGTATGTACACATACCACTGTATGTATACATACATATATACATTATATATCTTTTTATGATGACATCTATTTTCAATAGTATATTTTATCTGTATTATCACAGTCAAAATTAGTTTTAAAAACAGTTACGCCGTCAACTGAAGGTTTAATAATTTCTTGTATACGTTACAAAAATATGTCTGATTTTGATTCATATCCTTCACCTAATGTTAAAATTATGATATAAATAATGAAAAAGTGGTCTTTAATAGTAAAATTTTCGATATTAAGGAGCAGACCACGACATAGATTGTTTTTTGTGATATTTAAATTACCAAGGATTCAGATTAAACTTAGACGTTTCAGACAACATCTGGCCATCTTCAGTAAGAATACAAAAAAAACCCGCATTAGTACATAAAATAAAAACAATAAATTTCGCAGTCATATACAATTAGCAAATTACGCTCTTTTCTTATTCGTGAGTCTATAATATCTGATTGATGAATCAAATGCAATTGTGTCGAACGAGAATTCCCGAATTCTAACATACGATATATGCTGTTATTAATCTATTTTAATCTAATCATTAGAAGGTTACAATTCTTTATTTGCTTTTTCAGCAATTCGATGAAATTTGTGCGTCATCACTGACAATGTAATAAATAATTGGATGGAATAATATCATGACAGCGTGTCGATTTTATCATTACTTGCTCTGTGACGGATATTTATATACGTAAAGACTAAGAACTTTCTTGAATTATTCTTTGGTAAGAGAGAGATCTTATTTTAAAATAGGCAGATATAAATCGGACAGTTCTTCAGTATCACTTTGTTTATTTATATCTCTTCTTTGATTTTTTTATATGTATCATTTCAAATATCCTTCTTTTATATAAGGATTGTTCTATATCTAGAATGTTAATTTATGTTTTCCCAATCTAATTTATGTTCATTGTCAAATTGATGGCGCGAGACAATAACATTGCATCAACAATGGATCTTCTTATGTCAGCGTTGTATTTTTTCATTCATGTTTTTAATTTTCTTTTTGTTTGGCCGACATAAGAAGATTCACAGTCTAAACAATTTATCTTGTAAATACATCCAAAATTAGTTCCCGAAATATTAGATGTACAACTTTGCTTCCGCCGTTTTCCTATAAATGGCTTTAGCGGTAAGTGGTGGTCGAAATAAATAGATAGATCATAGACGTCATACAATAAACTTGGGCATCTGTCAACATAACCCCATAGAAACATTAGTCGATTTGTGTCTGCATCATAAAGTTATTCTCGATTGAAAATGTCAGTTTACGAGCCAAATTCTCGTCACTTGCGGGAGGTTTTAATTTTTTGCTTCAATATGAAGAAATCTGCGGCTGAGGTTCATCGAATGCTCTCAAATACTTATGGTGAGGCCGCTATTAGTGAAAGAACGTGTCGTGAGTGGTTTCAACGCTTCAAGAATGGTGATTTTGACGTCGAAGACCGGCATAGCGGTGGAAGAGAGGTTTTCGAAGATGCAGAATTGGAGGCATTACTTGAGCAAGACTCGTGTCAAAATCAAGAAGAATTGGCACAATCATTGGGAGTGACTCAACAAGTCATTTTAATACGCCTCAAAGCCATGGTAATGATTCAGAAGCAAGGAAATTGGGTGCCGTACGAATTGAAGCCGAGAGATGTTGAACGGCGTTTGTGAACAGCCGCTTGAAAGGCAAAGACGGAAGGGATTTCTGCATCGCATTGTGATTGGGGACGAAAAATGGGTTCATTACGATAATCCCAAGCACAGAAAATCATGGGGAGTTCCCGGCCATGCTTCCACGTCGACGGCCAAACCGAATATTCACGGCTCCAAGGTCATGCTCTGTATTTGGTAGGACCAGCTCGGCGTAGTGTATTATGAACTGTTAAAACCGACTGAAACAATCACAGGCGATCGGTATCGAACGCAATTGATGCGTTTGAGCCGAGCATTGAAAGACAAATGGCCGCAATACAACGAGAGACACGATAAAGTGATTTTGCAGCATGACAATGCTCGACCCCATGTTGCGAAAGTGGTCAAGACATACTTGGAAACGTTGAAATGGGAAGTCCTACCCTACCCGCCGTATTCTCCAGACGTTGCTCTCTCTATCACTTATTTGTTTTCGATCAACGACCTGGCTGACCAGCACTTCCGGTCTTATGAAGAAGTAAAAAATTGGATCGATTCGTGGATAGCCTCAAAAGATGACCAGTTTTTTCGACGCGGGATTCGTACGCTACCCGAAAGATGGGAGAAAGTAGTGGCCAGCGATGGACAATACTTTGAATCATAAATGTATAACCAGTTTTTTATAATAAAGCCTCGAATTTCGGAAAAAAAACGGAAGCAAAATTGTACACCTAATACTATGGGCGATTTTCGGACACCCTGTTTATGTACACACATATATGTATACAGTAAATTAGATTGACAAGGAAAAAAGAAAATATTTTTTTAATTGGCCTCTTAGCTCAAAAGCTTCCATTTCATGTCAAAAGAACATTCCTAAATTTTTAAAAATATTAAGATTTAGAGAACTACGCTCTAGAACTAGAGTGCTACGCTAGCTAATCGCTAGTGAACGATTTTTAAATTGAAGTTTTGGTTTTTCTTAATACATGTTTGATTTGATGCAACAGTGGCTTAAATCGGATTTTAAATATAGTATTGTATGTTTTTTAATCACTGAACACGATGCAATAATTCATTTAATCTACAATATACGCCTTAAGAAATATAGTCTGATTAATGTGAAAAAATGACCAAATTTCAAGTTCAAACTCAATTTTAACAAGATTCCATGCGTTCAAATGGATCGTTATTCCCCTCAATGTTCATCCAAATCTGTTCACCCAGAACAAGATCCAGTTGGAATTTTCCTGGGACCTCTTACAAGACCTTTAAAAGTTGCATTTAAATAAAAAACGTTTTGATATGATTTGACGTTGAAATATAAAACGTTTTTAAGGATAAAAACAATTTTTTTATAAGTTCTAAAGTATATCGCTTTGTGATTTTGACATCCTCAAATCAAATGCCTCAATTCGATAATGAAAAACTCTTTATTAAGAAGTGATACGAATACATAAAAAATATATTACTTAATATGTAGTTTATTTTTAAAAAATATACTACATAATATGTTTATTCAATTAATTAAATCATGTTTTTTTGTATTTATTTTCTAATAAAGAGTTTATCGCACAAAGCGATATACTTTAAAATTTTTTTAAGGATAGACAAAAATTTGTTCTATCCTTAAAAATGTTTTATAATTAAATATAAGTAAATGTAATTTTTAAAAGCCCTGTAGGAGATCCCAGGAAAATTCCAACTGGATTTTATTCTGAACAGACCTGTAATTTAAGGGGAGAAACGACCAATTTGAACGCTTAGAATCTTACTAAAATCAATCTTAAATTCGAAAGGATTCCGCACCAATCTTATGGATTTTGGCTTCCGGTGAAATTGTCTGAAAATTTATGTTGTCCTTCTTACTGTCCTAAACAAATGGGCACAAAGTTCAAAAATAGTAATGCTAATGTCGGCGATACTGTAATTTCCAAGCTTTATAACTTGAAAAGTACTTAATGAAAAATAACTTTATTATAGTGTTTTGAAAAGTTCTTGATACCAACTATTAGATTCTGAAATAAAAAATAGGATGTTTCGTTTAAAAAAATCGATTTGATCCTGACCTGATAAAGTAGCACTACCTTGATAGTGCTATTTAATAAGGAGACTTCACGATATCAACGATCGATTTCAACGAAACTCGTTGTAGCGAAATATTCACGTCGAGTGTTACTAAGTAAAAAGATAATAGTCACTATTCAATCATTTGCTAGAAAATCAAGGTTGAAATTTTTGAGTGCCTAATAAGTTATTTCAGTAGATTATTTAATCGAAGAGCTCATGGCGCAGTGGTAGCGCATCTGATTAGTAACGTTGCTTCAAATCCCAAACTTTTTTGATTTTTTTTTTCTTTTGTAAAATACAATTACAGTAATAAGATTGGAAATAAGATCGTTTATGTACATTACTTTAAATACGAAGCGTCACTACGTTTTGATAATCTAAAGGAACGTTCTTAAGACGTTCGCATGGAAAGCAAGAGATTTCGGGTTCGATTTCCAACCGAGGCAATATTTTTCGCAATAAGTTTATTACAGTTTTTTAAGATTAAATTTGGGAAATTTAGGGGATTATTAATATTTCAGATTGATTGTATTGAAAGTCCAACAACCACATCGGCACGCAATTATAATTTCTGAAATTAATTCATTTAAAATTATTACACACAATAAATGTATATCAATAGATTAATACATTTTGTATATTTATTATACATTACAAATGCATTTTTCCGTTTGCATTCTCTGTCAAGAAAATCTGTTTATCAGATAATTATACCTATATTCAACACAAATAAATGTGAAATGTGTTTTATTTATTAGAAGTAATGATACAATAAGATATCGCGAAAATTATTGTTTTTCACATGTTTTTATGATAAATATTATCCTACAACATGTATTGTACCATCTACTTCTAATGAATAAAATACATTTCACATTTATTCATGTTGTGTATATAATTATTTATTAAACGTATTTCCTGAATCCTATAAATATATAAAATGTACTGGATGCGTCACCAAAATCCGGACAAATTTCAATTTAAATTTTCCGCTATGTTGTGCCTCCGCCAGAGGTTATTGACATCCGAGAAAGCCTGATGCTTCTACAATAGTAATATATAGTAATAGTGAATAATCATATTCTCAAAATGGGCAATGTTGAAACCGGAGTATAATCGAAGAGCCACGATCATCGAAGGCCTTCGCGCTGAGTGTTTTAGCAACGAAAATAATTTGGTTCTTTGGATACCCGAGATCAACCATTTATGACGTTTTGACGAAATATACGGCTTTAGAACAGGCCAATGAAGGTTTCAGTATATATGCCTGCGAGGAAGAGTCACTCGAAAAAATGAATCGCGAGGATTCCCGCAGTCGTTGAAAAGACTCAAGCGCTGATTTCGGATAATCCAGGGTAATCGTTGCGCGTTTTATGTAGATGTAGTGAAAAATGGATTCCGTGGATGGAAACTGTGGCGTCTGGAAGGCCATATATTTTTCAGCAGAACGGTGCACCGGCTCATACGAGTCTTTAATTCAAAATTGGCTCTCAGACAATATGTTTTGGTTCAAGGAATTCTGGCCTCCCAACAGTTCTAATTTAAATCCCTTGGACTATTACGTATGGAACGTAGTTGAAAGATCACAAACAAGTCTCGGCATCCCGAATGTGACGTCATTGAGGATCGCTATTGAGGCAGCATTCGTCGGCATGGGCAGCACTACATTACTGCGTGCATGCGAATACTTCAGACCGAAAATAGAGGCCGTCATTCAAGCTAATGGAGGATATTTCGAATAATTGTGCTCTATAAGGATCCCCCAAGTGCCATGTAAAAGGATTTTTTGTAATATTTAATTTTTTATTAAAAATATTTTGTTTAAAAAAATTGTTCCATTTGTCCGGATTTTGGTATCCTGTATTAATCTATTGATATATATTTATTTTATTTTAATAATTGGATTTTATAAAAGAAAAAAAATATCAAAAAAGTTTGAGTTTCCGCAATGTCGAAGTTACTAGTCAGACGCACTACCGCTGCACCACGAGCTCTTCAAGCAATCTACTGAAATGACTTATTAGGAACTTGAAATTTTCAACTTTGTTTTTCTCGCAAACGTTTGAGTAATGACTATCCTTTTATCCAATAACACTCGACGTGAAAACCTATCACTACAATAAGTTTTGTTGAAATCAATTGGTATCAAGTCTCGGATTCTTTAAATATCTTAAAAAGTAAGCATTTTCAAGAAAAATGTTTCATACAAAAGTTACAATATATAGTTAATATAGGTCTTATAAAGTCTTGTTAAAATGGTTTATTTACTGATCTTATCAATTTGATCTTACAAGGAGACTTCCTTGTAAGATCAAACTAATATTTAAGGGATCCGGGACTTGAAAGCCTCGTAAGTCTAAAAGCTTAGAATGCTCATACGGAATACAAGAAATCCGAGTTCGACTCCCAGTCGAGGTAATATTTTTCGCAATAAATTTATTTACAATTTCAGCACATTAATATCTTTCTAATATGATACCTGATTGAGCATCGAATTATTAAAAATTGTTTAGCAATTTAATTTAATTTGTGATATTATTATAGTAATTTAATTGTTTATAAGTCTGAAAAACCAATTCGATGCGCAATTCGAATACTACAAATATAGTATACATTCATGTACATATACATATATAGTATATATATAATTCACATTGAATTATTTAAATTTAAAGCTCCAGCTTCGACCAGTATAGGCTTAAAGTTTATCGATTGTGTTTCAATATTTGTCTTTGTTTTTTAAGGTTACCGAGTCAAACTTTTTATTTTCAAGAATGTCTTTATATTGTACTAAAATTAACATCATTTTCTTTGCTTCGGAGAAATTCTGAGCACATTTATGTTGTGGTTTATTTGTCATCTTTCCTTTATTCATTATTTAATACTTATTATAACACTACGGAGATTATGGACGGTATTCATAGTCGAATCTTATATTTAAGATCATCTTAAGTACAGTCTTGAGATGTTATGAACCAATCAGAGAACCGCACTGGCATCTTAAAATATTATTTAAGACAGTTTATGGGAGCTGCATTAAATATTTATTTTTAAAAAATGAATATAATAAAGAAAAGTTACGTATCAGTCCTCGGACTTTTAACATCTTAATTATGATTGAGTTACGACATCTTAAAATTGACTTACTACATCTTAAAATTGACTTAAGCAGTCTTAAATGTAAAAATCGACTATGAATACCGATCTGTTTCGCTTCGTGAAATTGGTACTGAACTTTTCTTGTTTAACACACTTTATGTATGTTCAACACTCTCTATAGAAAGAGAACCTAAGATGCATTATGATATGTGTCAAATAAGGAAAGAAACTTTATGACATTAAACTTTTACGTGACATTCATAGACAGAGAGAGATTTTTTTAGAGAGAGACGCTTGCAAACTGAGCACACCATGAAAATGTCCCTGGTTATACTGGTTATACTGGTACAATTATAAATCTCGTTTCGTCTCTGACAGATTTCTTAACTTCTATAATCATTAATGCTTAATATCTCGGTTCGCGGGGCAGGACGATTTTTTTCTGCTGGATTCGTTCATTTCGTGTAAAATGTCGAATGAGCCTAATTTCATCGAAATCGGTGAGGAAGCTCAGCCTTCACACCAACAAAAGTGCATATTTTCATAATTTTGAACTGTGATGTATTCATAGCTTACAAATTAACTGTTGAAATTTTTTTAATTGAAGCAAATTCAAACAAGACGTTTTATTCATAATCTTGAACTAGGATGTACCCAGCAAATGAAAATGAATTGAAAATTTTCAATCCATCCAAATTCGTATTTTAAATCCAAAAATGGATTGGATTTCATATAAAAAATTTTTTAAAAAATTAAAAAATAAAATAAAAAGATAAAATTTTTATGCGTGTAAAAAAATTTAAATAAATTAAAATAGTAATTGCATGAAATATTCTATAGTTATTATCTCAAAATTTTTATACAAAAAAATTATGCTAGCTGTATAATGAAGGAAATTAATATGAAATTTTTATTAATATGAAATATTTATAAAAGCGATTAATTTATTAATTAGAAATTAAGTAAAAATAAATAATTTATATATGTTATATAACATTTATTGTACATGTTTATGTAGTTCTTTTTATAGTTTTCTTTTAACTATTAAATGAAGTAGAATTCATGATATATTTTTATGGTACAACTTTTTTTTTACTCATTCTCAGTTGAATTAAAACGAAAACTTTTTTAATTCTGAATAAAATAGCATTCATGATGCATTTTTTTAATGGAACAGTAGATTTTCTAATCATAATTTTGAATTGAATGACTCATTTTAAAAGAAAAACTTTTTAATTCAATTGAATTGAAAAAAACTACATTTCCTATTCAGAATTTTGAATTGAGCAGTATTCATGATGCACAGAAATGGCTGATATTATTTTTAGGTTCAATTGGATTGAAAAACTGCATTTTCCATTTACAATTTTGAATTGAGCAATATTCACGATGCACACAAAATACTAATATTATTTTTAGATTGAAAAAAATAGAAAGAAATATATTTCATGCCATTCCTTTAAATACATTCAAGATTGCAAAGGAAAAGACATTTGTTTCATGCAATTCCTATAAATAAATAAAAATGCATTCAGAATTGAAAAGGATTCATCTTAACATTTATGAATCCGTATTTCTGAAAATCTAAATACATTTTAATCCATTTCAATCCATTTCAATTCCATTTGCTGGATCTTCATGGCTAACTTGTTTACGACATAAGTATTCATGGCTAACTTGTTTACAACATCAAATGGGTAGAAATATGAAATATGCTATTCATCATGTTGAATTTAGATGTATTCATATATGTATTCACGTATTATTTTTTGATTGAAATGAATTAAAATACGAAAAAAGTTATTCATCATGTCGAAATCAGATGAATTTATAGATTCAAATGGATTCAAAAAATCAGAAGCGCGAATTCGGTAATGTTGAAATTAATTCATTTCTATTCATTTTAATTTATTCTCGTTTACTGGGAAGTTAACTGAATGTTTTAGATGGAGTGTTCGTAAAAATCAATCAATATTAAATTGAGTTAATCTTAACTGAAGTTTCACTAAATTGCAATTAAAATCAAAATTGGTAAAAATGATTCTATGTTAAATAAGATGTTAAATAAGATGATTAAATATGGGGTCTATTACGGGGGTCTATGAATTAGATTATTGACGAATTTCTAAAGTTTTCAATTATGTTTATTTAAACTTAAGTTTTTTTTTTTTAGATTGTATACGAATTCGATAGCAAATTTGACAAATTTAAAATCATGAAAGATTATAAATTTTTATAACAATCGACATTTTTTTAAGTTTTAATATCCATTATATTAAATAATTTTTAATTTGTTTCTTTGACATCGGATTTGTATTCTACAATTTAAAAACTATTTAAAATAAATGTAATTGAAAAGTAATATTTGATACATCATCAATATTTAATTTACAAGTTTTCATAAAATTCCCCATATTTAATCATGAATATCTTATTATATTATTATATTTAATTAAATAAATCCTGAGAAAACCTTAACTACATATTTAATTTAATTATATTCTTGAAGTTTCCACGGGTGCTTTCTATATAAAAGTTATGCATTCCGCGAGTTTCCTCCGTGCTCAAATCCATTCTTGAAATAACAACGTTTCGTGAACCTTGCAGTCCACTTCATCAGAGTGAGCAGCCTAGTATTGAGCTATTCCTCCGGATCGTTCCTTTTATATTACGCTACTTATTGGGGGGGGAAAAGAAGAGAATTGTAATAATTGTGCGGGGGGGGAGGTGAGGAAAATTGGTCGGTCTTCAATAACCGGGAGAATGATTTTCTATATTTTATTTATGTTGTAGCCATTATTTCTATTTAGATTGTTAGGGTGTTTTTGTATCTCTATAACTTCTCTATACTTTTTTGGAAATGGATGTAATGTTGACTATTGTGTTGTTGTTTTGTCAAATAGTATTTGATGTTCTGCGTGTTTTAGCCTGAGACATCACGTTGATATTCTTTTATCTTTAAACTCCACCTGTTCTTATCCGCCACGCGGCATCTGATAAATCCTAGATCGTATTACATGAACAAGCCATGAAGACCCTCACACAATTCTCTGGAAGACAGAAACAAAAATACATAAACCTTGCCCCTCACAAAAATCCATCCTCTCTACTTAACATCAAGAACCTATCAAACAAAGACCTCTCAAGATACTATATCTGCGCTTGCCAAAGGTCCTAACTAGTGGCACCTAGAAAGATTCCAAAGGAAGAGATTATCAACCAAATAGAGTCGACCATCTATCGAATATTTCATCAGAATAAACAGATAATATCCGCAGATAGGTAAACAATATCCAAAGCCAAACCCCTTCCACTAAACATCATTAGACAAGAGCGATTGGCTCTCCAAAACCTGAACAGGGACACAAACATCATCGTCCAGCCAACAAAGGCAATAGTAGTCATGAATACATCAAACTATAAGAAAAAGATGAAGAAACTCGGACAAAGCATACAAAAAGCTTGATAAAGACCAACCAATATAATAGCATAGAACATCAAAATTTTAATGAAGAAAAGCAACATTCCCAATAAAACTAATCAATATTAAAACCTACAAATTCTCTCCCATCAAGACTGACTATCAAAATTACACAAACTAAACATCCCCCTCAGACCGATTGTCAGCGCCGTACACTCCCCGACATGCAACTTATTCCTCTTCCTAGCACAAACTATAACCTCTCACTAGAAAATCCGAATCACACATAATCAACTCAACGGACTTCATACAAAAGATCCATAAAATCCGACTACATTTCACAGACCTGCTTGTAAATTTTGAATCCCTTTTCATATAAGTCCTAATAACACACATTAAACATAATAAAGGTCTCACACGAAGTCCCCTCTGACTTCATCCCTAATAGAGCACTGCTTAACAACCACTTACTTCTATAACAACCAATTTTATAAACAAACTTCAGGAACGACAATGGGCTCCCTATTTCTCCTGTATTCATCAACATCTTCTGGAGTATTTTGAGAAAGAGACTCTTAGAAAAACATCCAAAAAACCAGAAGTTTGATTCTGTTATGTAGATGACACATTGTGATATGGAGACACGGCAGAGTCGAACTCTGTAAATTCCTTATTTTCCTCAACAATCAACATTCAACTTCACTATAAACATAGAGGAAAACAGAAACTTCTCTAGATGTCTCTAGGAAAGCTAACTATATCTTAGATTGTCAACTGTATAGAAAACCAACACACACAGATAGATATCTACATTCCGAGTCGCATCACCCAACACAAAAACAGTCTGCAATAAACTAGGGTATATAAGCTTAAATCCGCTGTTTTTTAGTCACAAAAACACATTTTTTTTCTTAGGAAGTAAAAACAAATTTATTCAAAGTACTTGTCCTCGCTAACTATACATTTTTCCCATCTTTCAAGACAAACCACTCATCAAGCCATTTTCGGACGTCTTCGTAAGAATCGAAGTGCCGCTCAGCGAGCGCGTGACGAAAACAGGTGATAGTTAGAAGGTGCCAGGTCTGGTGAGTAAGCGAGATGGGGTAGCACTTCCCAATTGAGTTTCTCCAAGTAGTTTTGGACCATTGTTGACGTGTGCGATGGTGCGTTGTCGTGGAGGAAAATCAGCTTGTTATGTCTTTTCCGATAATGCGGCCTTTTTTCACGCAGAGCACGATGCAATTTGATCAGTTGTTGGTGATAGCGGTGAGCATTAATAGTTTCATCAGGTTTTTAACAGCTCATAATAGATGACACCCTCCTGATCCTACTAAACGCACAGCATCTTCCGTCCGAAGCGATTTGGTCTTGAGGAAGATGTTGATGTTTGGGCGGGATCAACCCAAGATTTCTTGCGTTTAGGATTCTAAAAATAGATCCACTTTTCATCGCCTGTCACAATCCGATGTAACAACTTTCTTTTTTGTCTGGCAAGCAGAATTTAGCATGTGTTTTGACGTCGCTCCATCTGCCTATTGTTCAGTTCATGCGGGACCCATTTTCCGATCTTTTGAACCTTCCCCATGGCATGTAGCCGCATGGAAATGGCTGCTTGAAAAATACCCAATTGCTCGGCAAGCATTTTTTGCGATTGGGTATCGTCCTCGTCCAAAAGAGCCTGCAATTGACAGTCCCTTCCTAGACCGATTTTCACGCTTCTTGTCACTCAGGTCATTGTTGTCATTGAACCGGCAAAACCAATCTCTGCACATTGTTTCCGATAAAGCATTGTTGCTATAGGCCTCCACAAGCATTCGATGCGATTCGGCAGCCGATTTCTTCAAATTGAAACAGAAAAGCAAAGTTTCCCGCATATGCTTTTTCCTTAGCAAAAAACTAGACATGATTACGAAAGAAAAAATGTATGTTGTATGAAATTGCTGATGATGTACATTGGTTAATGTTGACAGATGTCAAACACATAAAAAAAAGTGTGTTGTGTGCCCAGGGCTTTGTACGCTCACTAATGCTACCTATGAGCAAACAGCGGATTTAAGCTTATACACCTGGTACATAGAGCTTTTACCATCTCTGACAGATAGAACTCAACTACCTAAAACTAGCCTTTAAAAAAACGGACATGACAAAAAAGACATAACCAAAATAATCAATAAACATGCAAACAAAACAACGGTCTTTGATACAATTAGACGAAAGGATCTTATTCATTCTCTCATATGTCTATTCTCTCATATGTATCAAAGGAACAACGGATTGGCAGGATATTAAACAAACACAATATCCGAATTATCTTCAAACTATTAGGTGTACAACTTTGCTTCCGCCGTTTTCCTATAGATGGCTTTAGCGGTAAGTGGTGGTCGAAATAAATAGATGTCATACAATAAACTTGGGCATCTGTCAACATAACCCCATAGAAACATTAGTCGATTTGTGTCTGCATCATAAAGTTATTCTCGATTGAAAATGTCAGTTTACGAGCCAAATTCTCGTCATTTGCGGGAGGTTTTAATTTTTTGCTTCAATATGAAGAAATCTGCGGCTGAGGCTCATCGAATGCTCTCAAGTATTTATGGTGAGGCCGCTATTAGTGAAAGAACGTGTCGTGAGTGGTTTCAACGCTTCAAGAACGGTGATTTTGACGTCCAAGGTTATGCTCTGTGTTTGGTGGGACCAGCTCGGCGTAGTGTATTATGAACTAAAACCGATTGAAACAATCACAGGCGATCGAACGCAATTGATGCGTTTGAGCATTGAAAGACAAACGGCCGCAATACAACGAGAGACACGATAAAGTGATTTTGCAGCATGACAATGCTCGACCCCATGTTGCGAAAGTGATCAAGACATACTTGGAAACGTTGAAATGGGAAGTCCTACCCCACCCGCCGTATTCTCCAGACGTTGCTCCCTCTGACTATCACTTGTTTCGATCAACGGCCTGGCTGACCAGCACTTCCGGTCTTATGAAGAAGTAAAAAATTGGATCGATTCGTAGATAGCCTCAAAAGATGACCAGTTTTTTCGACGCGGGATTCGTACGCTACCCGAAAGATGGGAGAAAGTAGTGGCCAGCGATGGACAATACTTTCAATCATATAATACTTATAATCATGAATGTATAACTAGTTTTTTACAATAAAGCCTCGAATTTCGGAAAAAAACGGCGGAAGCAAAGTTGTACACCTAATATCCAAAAAGATAGGAACAAATCTTAAGAAACCCTAAAGATCAAGGATTTCTCAGCTCCGCAGGAATATACAAAATACTTTATTTTTGCGGGCAAGTATACATTGGAGAAACTAGGAGAAATGGTCAACCTACGGATAAAAAACATCAATATAATGTCAGGCTAAAACACGCCATGCAGTTAGCATTATCAGAACACAACATCGAAACAGGACATCGAATAGTGTTTGATAAAACGACATTATATATTATATATACTTTTCAAGGAAGTATGGAGAAACAAAAACACCATAGAGATACAAAAATACCCTAACAATCTAAATAAAGATAATGGCTAGAACATAAATAAAATATGGAAAACCATTTTCCTGGTTATTGAAGACCACCCAATTTCCCCTACTTACAATTCTTTTCTTTTTCCCGCATCATCCCAACAAGTAGCGTAATATAAAAAAAAAACGGTCCGGAGGAACAGCTCAGTATCAGATTCCTCGTCCTGGTGAAGTGGACTACAAAGTTTATGAAACGTTGGCATTCCAAAAATGGATCTGGAGGAAATTTGCGAAACGCATAATCTTTATTTAATTTAATTTTTATTGCATTAAAACTTCTTTGACATGGTACATAGTTATCGTAGTTATAATATATCGTAGTTATAATATGATTAGTAAGTCGATATATGTAAAAGTAGCTCTTTTTAATTACGAATTTCTCAAAATTGATGGCACAATTTAGAAAACGCATTCGTATTCAGCATTCAAAAAATTAAAGAAAAGTCACTAGTCTCATTCTAATGTTCGAAAAAAATAATTTTTTTATACAACAGTTATCGATACATATTCAAAACTTTATCTACATTTACAGTTATCTATAATTTAAAATGACTTCTTTTCCATGTTGAGGTAAATTAAAAAAAACAAAACAATCAATAAAACATGATAGCATCTCCACTTAAGCAATACAATTTCTAAGAATGTTATCCGTGGTTATTTCTTTTAATCTTACTTCTCTTATATAAAACAGATAACTCATGTTTCTAACAAAGAGTAATATCGAGAAATATACTGGAACTTTACGGAAACAAATAAATAAATAGATAAACAGATAAATAAATAGAAACATAAATGTCACTTTATGTTCCTTTGATGGATACTTAATCCTCAACTACATGTCTCATTTCAGTGTCTTAATTTACATATCTCCGTTCCGAGTCCGTTATTTACGGTGTTTGGATCTCTATAATTATCTCAATGGAAAATTTTTTTTTCTTGTTTAATAAAATGCCAAAATGTATATCATTGAACCAAAATATAAGTACCAAAATATAAAAAGGTTCTGATAATAATTAAAAAAGTTATGCCAAAAAATATTAAAGGGCAATTTGTAAAAAGAGTGTAATAATCAATTTTTTTTTAATCATATCATATCATATAAATCATATCATATCATATCAAATAAAAAAGGCACAGATAAAAATAAATAGTTTTGGAAAGAGGAAACTTGAAAGAAGGTGAACTTAAAAAATACGTTATATTGATTCATTTCAAAAGTATAATTATTTGCGCGACTGAAGTGGGGACATTTTTAGATATTTATGCTCGGAAAAATATATCGGAGATATGTCGGTTATGTTCTTTAAAAAAGAAAAAATGCAATGAAAAATTTTATATTAAATATATAATGATTTCGACATTATTTACTCAGATTTTATAATTCCGAGAAAATAAAGCGATTGTTTCACCAAGTCTCTTGTAAAAATGCTTTTTTGAATATATGTTTTTAATTATAAGAGGACACATATATTTGAATACAACACTAATTAAGAGGCACTTACTAAAAATGAATTTTCACTTTCGGCAAAAATCTAACAAATTTACATTTGACGGATCCAAGTTATTCAAGTCAACCTTTTATTGCATCCAATTATCATCAAGATAACAATGAAACAATTACATCACGGCGATCGATAGAAAAAGGATCCAAATTGTTTTATTCCCTCACTTCAACTCTGCAATATTAATCGTACAAAAATAAAAATAGCCGACTAAAATTTTCTCTCATCCAAATGACTCACTCGTGTAGTTGAAGGTTTAAGATTGAAGACAAAAATAATTTCTGTACAAAAGTGTTCTAACGCAATCCCTCTCTATGTAATCTTACATATTATAATTTAAATGATAACAGTAATTAAAGATACAATTTAAAAACTTACAATTCAGATCAAATTTGAGCAAACCATGTCTAATTTTTTAGACAAACATGTCTAATTTCTTAAATTTATTTTGAAGTAAAGTTTCTTTATTAATGGCATAATATGCATTTAATAATGGGATTTATAGCAAAACCTTAGATAAGTATATATGCTGGTTTCTTTGATTAACATCACACGTTTAAAATTGTACTTAGACATATTTTTTTATTTCTAGCTGCCAGGTTCGGGACAGTTCAAACAGATGCTATGTGTCGATAACGGGTTTATTTGTGAATCACGTCATGACAAAGATTCAGATCCTCTACGTTGGAATGGTGAGCTGAAAGCAACTCATATAGTGATTCAGAACAGCACAGATGAAACAGAATCGGAGCAAATACATGTATCCACACCCAGTTCTCAACCGATATATAACTGGTCAGATTCGGCAAATTTAGCAGTGCTTCCTATCAGATGTAAAAACACAAATGCGGAGTTGCACAAAAATAGATTCGGATCTGGTGGTAGGGGACGATGTATTAAACTCGGCTCGGATTGGTACACACCTAGCGAGTTTGAGGCCCTCTGCGGTAGAGCATCCAGCAAAGATTGGAAACGAAGTATTCGATTTGGCGGAAGAAGTTTACAAACTCTTATTGATGAACAAATTTTAAAGCCTCACGCCACTTCTTGCACTTGTGCGGCGTGTTGTGATGACGAAAGTGCGGTAAGCAAATTATTTGTGATCTAATATTCCATATGTATCAATATATGGAGAGGGATTCGATCCACATCGCCAATTTGATATAAAAATTTGATAATTTACTAATTTGATATAAAAATTTCTAGTTGTGTGTGGACAGCGGAAAAGAGATTCCAGCTGATATGTGCTATCGGAATATATTAACGGATCTTTTCCAATATTTGACATTGATATATATACAGAGTGTCTCAAAAATAGGGTAGGAGCGGCATTGGGAATGTAGAATGGATCAAGAAGAACAAAAAATACCATTTTGAGATATTTGCTGTAATTTTCGAAAAAAAGAAGCGCCGTTGTTGAGGGGGCGCGATGGACTGTGCTATGAATTCTAGCGGCGCAGTTTCAGTGCACATTGACTTAGACGTTTTCTTTTTTAATTCGAAAATTACAGCGAATATCTCAAAATGGTATAATTTTTTGTTCCCCTGACTCATTCTACACCTTCAATACGGCTCTTATCCTATTTTTGAGACACCATGTATATTCGATATAAAATTGATAGAGATATGATAAATAGAGATGTAAAAATACCTTCAAATTCAATTTTACAATTACTTATGGTAAAATTACGGTAAAATGCTAATGTATTAGTAATTGTGGCTATATTTATTGTCTTTATAATTTTATATACAAATAGACTGTATTTCCCTACTTATGTATAAAATAAAACAACATTCTTTTAATATTTCTAATAAGAATCGCTGATAGAATAACAGAGCTATTAATCAAATCTAAACATATTGTATAATTTAATCGTAACAAAATGTGTCTATATGACACATAGACGACTTATGCTTAAGAGGATGCTGGAGTTACCAACGAAATGTGTTTCGTATTTCTCAAATCATTTCGTTTTCTTTATACAGAACAAAAAATCCTCCAGAATAAAAGAAAAAATGTAAATACTTTTGGAAAAGTACAAACCGATATAAAAATCTCCAAAAAATTGTAAATTAGTTTTCTGTTGCCATGTAGATTCATTTCCTTCACATATATGTATATAAATAAATGCAAGGCTATATCTAAACAAAAAGTACTTTTCCATATTTGAATAATTTATAAGAATATCATGAGATTTTCAAATTATGATTTTGAAGCTTTTATAAAAGAAATGGCTTGAGAAGTACGATTTGAGTGCATCACATTCATATGACATGTAGGATATAACAGAGCAAGAAATGTACGTAACTTTTACTTAATGATTTTGCTTAATGTACATAACATTTTCTGGTATATCTTATTTGGAATTAAAAATCCATTTTATCGACATCGAATTAAGTTTGGTCGTCGCTCTAGCATCTCTTTTAAGTATGTGGCTACTTGTCGCGCTAAGGCGGCGACTGATAGTTTTGATTACGATGTTGTAAACGGGTGTATATCAATTGCCCACATCACTAATTGGCTAATTAAAAATAATAATATAATCTTATTGATGAAGCAGTAAAAAATTAGAAACAGGCCGATGTGAGTAGTATGTGCAAATGCGCCACTCTCGTCGTAAATTGTTCCTGATTTGGCATCTCTGCCTTAAACGTTGCGATTGTCGGTTGTTTAACTATTATTATATCAAAATAAAAAATTAAGTTAAAGCATTTTTAATGAGTAAATACTCTTATATCAAATTACTTTGTTTTTCTAATTTTTTTAAATTACCATTTTATCAGCCTCAAAAAATTACCGAGCAATTTACTATATAATTAAGAATAAGTTATTGTGAAATTGAATCATTTTTATCTCTAATGATAAAATAAAAATTTCCGTTTAAATTAATATAATTCAGACAGGGCCAGTTCGCCTTTTTACTCCGTACAAACGTCGAAAAAGACCTAAGGATTCATCAGATGGAGAGGCTCCCTCACGTAAGCACAAAATCGAGAATTCACGAGATGGTAGTAATAACGATGAGAGTGGCGACGAGGTTGTTGTACCTGACAAAGAGGTTTGGCCGCAGTTCGTTTCTACGGATGGATTAGTTGTACAGCAACCTCAAGAACAGGATACGGTGCAGAATGCGCATCAAGCAGAAAATTGTCAAAGCGATGAAGTTTTTAAAAAATTGGATGAAATGTCAAACAAAATGATAAAGTTGGCTTATGAATTTAGACGTATTTTGGAAGAAGCGAAGGAGTTAAATAGGCAGCAGAGAAGGGAGCAGGCATTGGTTGCGCAACTTGGAGGAAGGACAGATGTCATCGAAACTGTTGGATTACAACCAGCATCCGATTCACATAACAAGAAGGTAAACAGTAAAATCATTTACAGAAAAAAATATTTTTTATTTGTATTCTATTTTTATTATTATTAGGTGTACAACTTTGCTTCCGCCGTTTAATAACGGAATGCAGCCTAAATATATCTATATGTCTCTTATTTTCATTTTTGTGCTAAAAATTCATTTTTATGTAAAAATGAAAATAAAAGGTATAATCTCCAATGGCCTTGATCTTGATAAATATTATCCAGAATACGATTCTAAACAATATTCAAAAGATTTTAGCCATCGGACATCTTGCCTAATGCTAATGTTGGCAATACTGTGATTTTCAAACCTCATAACTCGAAAAGTACTTTTGAAAAATAACTTATTATTGTAATGTTTTGAAAAGCTCTTGACACAAACTGTTAGCTTCTGGAATCAAAAGTAAGGTATTCCATAAAAAAAATTGATGTGACCTTGATCTGATCTTGGCGATGCCACTCAAAGTCAAAACTGCTAACATCACTATTATATTATTATATTATTATATAAATATATTATTAGGTGTACAACTTTGCTTCCGCCGTTTTTTTCCGAAATTCGAGGCTTTATTGTAAAAAACTGGTTATACATTTATGATTCAAAGTATTGTCCATCGCTGGCCACTACTTTCTCCAATCTCTTTCGGGTAGTGTACGAATCCCGTCGAAAAAATTGGTCATCTTTTGAGGCTATCCACGAATTGATCCAATTTTTTACTTCTTCATAAGACCGGAAGTGCTGGTCAGCCAGGCCGTGTGCCATTGATCGAAACAAGTGATAGTCAGAGGGAGCAACGTCTGGAGAACGGCGGATGGGGTAGGACTTCCCACTTCAACGTTTCCAAGTATGTCTTGATCACTTTCGCAACATGGGGTCGAGCATTGTCATGCTGCAAAATCATTTTATCGTTTCTCTCGTTGTATTGCGGCCGTTTGTCTTTCAATGCTCGGCTCAAACGCATCAATTGCGTTCGATACCGATCGCCTGTGATTGTTTCAGTCGGTTTTAACAGTTCATAATACACTACGCCGAGCTGGGCCCACCAAATAAAGAGCATGATCTTGGACGTCAAAATCACCGTTCTTGAAGCGTTGAAACCACTCACGACACGTTCTTTCTCTAATAGCGGCCTCACCATAAATATTTGAGAGCATTCGATGAGGCTCAGCCGCAGATTTCTTCATATTGAAGCAAAAAATTAAAACCTCCCGCAAATGACGAGAATTTAGCTCGTAAACTGACATTTTCAATCGAGAATAACTTTTGATGCAGACACAAATAGACTAATGTTTCTATGGGGTTATGTTGACAGATGCCCAAGTTTATTGTATGACATCTATGATCTATTTATTTCGATCATCACTTACCGCTAAAATCATCTATATGAAAACGGCGGAAGCAAAGTTGTACACCTAATACCATATAATGCAATATTTATCTGAAATATTTTTCTCAAAAGTGCATACTTTCCGAGATATTAAGTCGATCCGGGATATATGGGACCTTGTATATACTTTGTATATACCTTGTATATGCTTTTTGACTTACATACACGCTCATACGCGCGCACGTATGCACGCAATGGTGTTTTCCAGCAAGGATACAGTCAGTGTAACAATGAATCATCCCTGTTGTTTGCTACGTTAAACAAGAATGAAATGATTCACTGTGTTTACACAGTATCTGACTTGTCCTTGCTGAATAGCACCCACTGTATAACATTGTGCACGATTCAATTGGAACAGATTGTGTATATTGAAACAGATTTGTGATTTCCATTTCGAATAGAATTAGATTAAATGTAGCTTTTTCCGTTTATAAGTCTATATTAAATAAAAAAAAAGTAAAAGTACCGGTCATTCAACGTTCTCCAATCTCATTTATAGCCGTTGCGGTTAGTAACATCACCGACGGGATACTATTAAAGACGGTCACTTTTAGTAAATTTTTGGCGATATAAAGAGGATCCGGAGGTAATTGAAGAAATTATACTATTATTGACTACACTGATAAAAATTTGCAATTATTAATATAAATATTTAGCTAATACATTATTAAATTTATGATTTTTTATTATATAAATGCTCTATAAATAAATATGCATACTTGTAAAGCTATAATATCCTATCTATTGCCGAAAAATTATAATTTTTTCTCTGCAATTATCATCTCTGTTGATAATTAAACTTTTATGACACACTGAAATCACAATTTTAAAGAAAAATAGAATATTATTGAATTTTAAATGCATATATATACACCGATAAACATGTCTACAAAACTAATAAATCAAAATTAGTATAATATTATCAATTTTTTCTTAATCACTTCAAAATTAACAAGGACGCGAACTCCCACAAGGATGTCAGTCTTTAATAATATCTCATTAATGATAACATGTAATTATCACTAGAAAATACAAGTTTATACAGTCGATTTAATAGTTCTCGGCTGAATACAGATGTGTAATATTGTGTTTACGATAACGGACAATTGTCGTCCGATGCAATTGTGTCGCTGTGTGCAACAAAGTGTCTAGAAATATTGCAATTGGAAAGCCCAATGACCAGCCAAACCATACTTCATATAATTCATATTGGAAAGAATGGCAATCATAATTTGAGCAAATGACAGAAGTATATTGGGTATGGGAAAAAGTTCGTGGCGATTTTTTAGTAAAATTAAAGTGTTTTTCTTAGAGTATTGAAATCAATTTATTTAAACCAAATATGCTCCATTATTTTCTATAATATTTTGCCATTTTTGGGCCATAATTCCATCGCGATAGAACTTCTGTGGTTTCTGATCGAAAAACTGCTTCAAGTGATTTTCACAGGCCTCTTTTGAAGTTAGCTTTAGCCATTAAGAGAGTTCTGCAGAGATCTAAATAATAGTCTGAGGGTGCTATGTCAGGACTATACGGTGCATGCATTAAAACTTCCCAGCTAAGCTCTCGCAATTTTTTCCGAGTCATTAAAGATATGTGTGATCGAGCGTTGTCGTGATGGAAGACAACACCTCTCCTATTGATTAATTCTGGCCGCTTCTTCTCAATTGCTTGTTGTAATCTCTGCAGTTGTTCACAGTAGAGTTCGGAATTAATTGTTTGATTGGATGATAACAGTTCATAGTGAACGATTCCCACTACACACACAACATCACCTTCTTCCAGGTTTTGCGATTGCTTGTGCCTTCTCTCCTTTCTTTATCCACGATCTTTTTCTAGTTGGATTGTCGTAAGTGATCCATTTTTCACCAGTTATCATTTTCTTCAGAAATGTTAATTCGGTCCATCATGTTCCTAACACTCAACTCGTGAGGAACCCAAACATCGAGCTTCTTTTTGTATCCAGCTTTATGTAAATGATTTAAAACTGTTTTGTGATCGATGCCTAGTTCCCTGGCAATCTCCACAGTGCTCACATGCTTATCATGCTCGACTTTTACCATGATTTCATCGGACTTTTCAGTGATTGGTCGACCGGAGCGAGGTTCATCTTTCACATCGTGCTTTCCAGCACGAAAGCGAGCGAACCATTTTCGTGCTGCTGATTTTGATAGAGTGTCTTCACCGTAAATAACGCAAATTTTTTCACAAGCCTGTGCATTCTTGCCTCTATCATAATGATACTGCAAAATGTAGCGAATTTTTTCCTTATTTATTTCCATTTTCAAAATAAAATAACTTTTGATCCACCGATTTCAATCTTTTTCGGCTCAAAACAAAGGTTAAAATGTTACTTTTTAAACGCACGTCTAGTGATGCGATTAGTAGTTGCTGACTGAGCATTTAATGCCATCTAATGGGTGTGGGAAAAACGCCACGAACTTTTTCCCACACCCAATATTACATTCAAAACAAACTCAGCGAAAAATTATCGAGCTTGGTAAAAAAACGATTTAAATAATAAAATTCTATACTTTTACGTGCATGTTGTTCCCTTAACGTCTTGCACTATTCCAAACTTGGACGTTTAATCAATTTTGCATTTTCTCACTTTGTCATTCGCTATTTTGAAAATAATGACTCAGTATAATTCTCATTCAAATATTCTTGAAAACATTTCAACTTCATTTGACGTTCTTAAATATATTTTTATCTTCATTATTTACCATGTTATGATCATTTGAAATTTGATATTTTCCAAAATTTTTAGTGTACCGCTTTTTTGGGAAATGAGTGTATAATATAACTTGAAAATTGAAGTATATAGGACATATATTCATATGAATTTTTTTTGTTGAACTTATGTTTAATATATGGATTTACCCCTCGAAGTAATGAAATGCATTTATGTGAATATGTATATGTATACATCTATTATTAAAATTTGTTCAATTATTTCCAACTAATATCATTTTAAACAGGACACTCACTCGATCATGGGTCTATAGGTGCGGTCCACTTAACGCTATAAATCCTTTGAAACTTTTGAATCGGAAGAAAAAATTTTATTAATTGACTAATCAAAAAATGTTTCGTCGAACCATGTGTATCAAGTGGACTAAATCTATTCTATAAATTTTTGTACATTTATTACAAAGAATCTATTTTATCTATTTTGCAGAATAAATAATTAAGACTGTTTCATTATTCATTGGGAATATTGAAAATCTATAATTCATGTTACACGTATTATAGATTTTCAGAATTTGCAATTAATAATGGAACGCAACTATATATAAACGCAATAAGAGTACAATAAAAAATAAAATATATAATACTAAGTATAAAAGTATATGTAATACTATAAATATAAAATAAAAAAATATATGTGTAATAAATTTCAGTGTGCCAACTGTAATAGAGAAGCGTTTGCAGAATGCTCTTTATGCAGACGCACGCCGTATTGTTCCACGTTTTGTCAGCGTAAAGACTGGGGTAGCCACCAGATAGAATGTGTGAGAGGTGCGGCCGAAACCGTGATGCTCATAGTCGAAAGCGGCAACGGGGATACGAGCGCTCTTCCAACAACTGCGACGGATCAATAGCTAGTGTTTCTTACACCGATTCAAAAGAATGCAGAAAACGAAGAATCTGAGGATGTAGAAGAATTGAAATTCAAGGAAGAGACGTATAAGATTTGAAAAATTCGTGTTGTATGAAAATAACGTGCACAATGTCGTGTACATGTATAATAAATAAATATATTTTATGTGTATATGTAATACATAGTAATAATGTACGGTATACGTGCGCGTGCGCAGATACGTACGGGCTGCATTCGATTTACGCTTTCAGCACTTCTTCAACGTCAAAACCGAACACAGCCATGTTGTACGTTTGATGTATAATATATGTATGTATGCGTGTACACAGTATTAATTATCAGATTCTGAATTACGCAATTGACAAAGAGAGATAAAAAAGGGAAATAACAACAACCTCTTGCAAAGATGCATAATTATATTGTTTGATGCATAATCAGTTGTATAATGCTAAATTTGTATTAATACAAAATTGTATTGATTGTATTAATTTGTAGTAATACAAATTTTATATTAATTATTTATTAGCTGTAACAATTTATTTGAACAAATTAAATGTTTTGATTCAAACGTGGCCTTCCTGAGCAATAATCGAAAATAAAAAAAAGCAAAATTTTATCACTCACCTGATGTCAAACAAAATAAAATATCACACTTATAAAATTAAAACGAAATAAATAATGTGAATAAATATAGAACTGAAAATACAGAATTCTTATCTTTAAGAGTCGTAAATGAAAAATTGCTTCTATAATTGAAGTACTACATCATCACGATATACAAAATGTCCCGTTTTGGCCAATCGCTTTTGCATAAATAGAGCGGACTAAACTGAGTCGAAAAATTTTCTACCATTTTGCAATTTTCGTAATAATTAACGAGATATTAATTACTAAAAATCGCTAAATATTGGTCTTCAATAATTTTTTTATTCAAATACTATTATCAACTGTACAGAAAATTTGCAAGAGACAGAAATCCTTTATTTTCTACTCATAGAACTCTAAGAATTTTTTCAGAATTTTTTATCAACTTTTTAGTTGATAAAATTTTCTTATTTTTATCACCACGAGAAAATACGGTATTAAAAAATTTTGAAAAAATTTTCAGAACTTTATAAGAATGAAATAAACAATTTTTGTTTCTTGCTGTTTTTCTATAAAGTTAATAGTATTTGAGTAAAAAATTATTGAAGACTAATATTCGACATTTTTTAGTAATTAATATCTCGTTAACTATTGCGAAAATTGCAAAATGATAGAGAACTTTTCAACTCAGTTTAATCCACTCTATCTAAAAGCGATTGATCAAAACTTACGGGCCATCCTGTATATTATCCGATGATTATATAAATATTTATCATTGTTAAAAAGTTCTTTTATTTTTTTTATGCATTCGATTATTTTTTTATAATTTTATGAACATACATTACAGTTGCATTTTTGTTACTGTAATGATTCAGAATTTTTAGTCCTCAAATTTATCCTTAGTTATAATTTACTTGATATTTATTTTATCAACATTATATCATGTAATAATGAATGAGCATTGCTTCAAGAAATTAAATTGTAAATATCAGATTTCTATTATTGTCATAAAAATTCTTAATCTTTAAATTTTTATATTCTATTAATATATTTTTAGATTTATATTGCTGTATATTGCCTTTACATATGCATTTTATTCTACCTAATTTTGTATGCATAGATGTAATAAGATTCTGTTTTTTCGGTTAAAAGTGATGAGTGATTGAAAAAAAAACCTGTTCCACAATTTATGAATTACATAAATTACACTATTTAAAAATTATTTATATTCAGAAAATTATATTTTCTTTAATTACTTTTAATAAAAATCTAATTTAAATAGTCGTATGCCCGTATTCATAGTCAGGCTTCTTTAAATTTATCTTCAGATGCTTCGTAAAACATGCTTACTATGAATATGGGCAATAATGACATATAAGATTAAAAAATTGAGAAACTGCGATAAATGACCATTTTTGACGATATCATATCATTATGATCATAAATAAAAATGTGTAATATTCTACTCAATACAACTTTAAAATAATTTAATGACTGAAAAATTTATACGTAAAATATATAAAATAATTAAAATCATTCGTACTTTTTAAAAAATAAAATAACAAAATGTGTCTTTCGTATTTATTTTAATAATCTCTTTCTATTTGTTGAGACAATATCGATGATACAAAGTTATTAAAAATCATTTAAATTTATGGATCAATTCTAAAGAATTGTAACTTGTTCTCGTAAAACTTATCAAAACTTATAACTGATATTGTAATTTTATGCGTATGTATGATCATAAATATTTATGATTTCTTGTAAATTTTACTACTAGCAAGAAACTATCTATAAAGATGTTGCATTAAGTTATAAACATTTAAAAATATTACGAATGCATCTTACGATTCTACTTAGAACGACTCGTTAAACAAACACATAAATATATTTTCCAATTTTCAACGTTATTTTTTTTTAATAAAGTTTTTTAGTTATATTGTCAATTTAGAGAATATGTAAGTGTGGAGGAAACTTTTGAAATAAGCTATAAAAATATACAATAAAAAATGAAGGTTTAAAAAATTCAAACTCTCTAACCTTCACATATGATCTATTGACTCCATCCAAAGTCAAACTATTAGATATGTACATTTTATATAGTACCTACAACTTCTTACATATTTTGTGTAGTCGATCGTTTTCAAGATCGACTTAACGTTTCTAGACTTTTTCAAGGTTCTGTATATGTATATACAATGTCCCAAAATTCGCGAATCAATAAGTTTTCTAAAAATTAAGTAAAAAAGTTACTTGCAAATTTTTATTTTTTAAGCAATAGTTTGTGAAATAATAAGGATTAAATATGGATCAAAATATGGATCACGCTTATGGATTACGCTTAACGGACTATGTTTAAATGCTAAAGTGTACATTTAATATTACCGCACATGTGATTCATGGGCAGATGGTCGTCTAAATATATATAATCTGTAATTGGCTATATTTAAACATATCTCAAAAATAAATGCTTGAAATAAAAATATACATATAACTTTTTGAATTAATTTTTTGAAAACTGTTGGCTATGGTATTTTGATTTCGGAGCATTCTGTATTCATTACTTAGAATCATTTGCTAAATAAGCTCATAATAACTCAATATTTTAAAAAAATATCGAGATATAAATAATGAAAATAATATATCTTGTATGCACCACAGCATATAAAGATACATTGTGTGTATGTATATATGTGTACTTATATATTAGGTGTACAACTTTGCTTCCGCCGTTTTGCTACAAATGGCTTTAGCGGTAAGTGGTGGTCGAAATAAATAGATCATAGACGTCATACAATAAACTTGGGCATCTGTCAACATAACCCCATAGAAACATTAGTCGATTTGTGTCTGCATCATATTATTCTCGATTGAAAATGTCAGTTTACGAGCCAAATTCACGTTATTTGCGGGAGGTTTTAATTTTTTGCTTCAATATGAAGAAATCCGCGGCTGAGGCTCATCGAATGCTCTCAAATACTTATGGTGAAGCCGCTATTAGTGAAAGAACGTGTCGTGATTGGTTTCAACGCTTCAAGAACGGTGATTTTGACGTCCAAGGTCATGCTCTGTATTTGGTGGGACCAGCTCGGCGTAGTGTATTATGAACTGTTAAAACCGACTGAAATAATCACAGGCGTTCGGTATCGAATTGATGCGTTTGAGCCGAGCATTGAAAGACAAACAGCCACAATACAACGAGAGACACGATAAAGTGATTTTGCAGCATGACAATGCTCGACCCCATGTTGCGAAAGTGATCAAAACATACTTGGAAACGTTGAAATGGGAAGTCCCACCCGCCGTATTCTCCAGATGTTGCTCCCTCTGACTATCACTTGTTTCGATCAATGGCACACGGCCTGACTGACCAGCACTTCCGGTCTTATGAAGAAGTAAAAAATTGAATCGATTCGTGGATAGCCTCAAAAGATGACCAGTTTTTTCGACGCGGGATTCGTACGCTACCCGAAAGATGGGAGAAAGTAGTGGCCAGCGATGGACAATACTTTGAATCATAAATGTATAACCAGTTTTTTACAATAAAACCTCGAATTTCGGAAAAAAACGGCGGAAGCAAAGTTGTACATCTAATATATATATAATATGTTTGTTACTTTAGAAATATTTCTTAATTGTTTATTACCATGAAATATGTACGTAGTTCTAGACTTACTTTCAATGAATAACCAAAGGTGATAATCTCCAAAATTCTGTAAGATAAATTTAAAAGTTATATTTTTCGAATATACTCTGAAATATGTCATTCATTGCACATTATACATATATCTTGCTTTTCTGAACATTCATTTAAAATATTGTCCGAATATTTACATATCTATGTAAAATATATAATATCATTATTTATTTATATTTAGTACAAATATATATAAATATTAATATAAATGTAAAAAAAATTATATAATTAGATGCAGTAAATACTTTAATGCGTACAAAGTCTGTATATCGTATATAATGTGCAAAAATCTGAAATAATTGTGAAATGTACACATATTAAGAGATACTTAAATAGAAAAAAAAAAAATTAATTGATAGTCTTTATTACTTTATACACATTTTCATGCCAAGATATATTATTTGCAGGGTTGAGTAAGTTAACTTTTTTTTTAACTAAGTTAAATTAAAGTTAATAGTCTTGAAATTTTAACTTATAAGGAGAACATCAGATAACGAGGTCAAGAATTTTTATACGAGACTTTTTACAGGCTGTTTTTGAGTGAAAAAAAAATGATACATGTCCGTTTCAGCCATAGCATTAAAGAAATCGATTTTTTAAGTAATTATCATAATAATTTAAAAAACGTACTGTAACAATGAAAACATCAACATCTTTAATTTTATTTTAACTTGATGTTATTAATTTTAATGATAAATTATTACTTTTTGATTATAATGGAATTTTATGAAATTACGTATTAATATTATAGATAATTAAACACTCATTTATGGAATATTTATTATTATCATCGTTATCATCGTCGTTGCTATTCATATGAACGTATAAGATTGTAATGAAAACTGTTACAGTTCCTGATGAAATTAGAAATTGGAAGTTAGAACAAGTAAGTCATACGTT
>NW_017259283.1:15614-39990 GCF_001594045.1 Atta colombica | reverse complement strand
TATATATATATATATATATATATTGGAATAAAATGATCTTTTTCCGGTCACCTCGCGCTGTTACTGTGTCGAGATTGCCATCTCGATTATCGAGTCTTGCCGATAATCGAGATATCCGCCATGTACAATAACTCTCTCTCGAGAACAACGACAATGAAATAAGTGCTCTCTATATCACGATTTTTCCCTCTTATATGTATAAACGATTCTGTGCTATTAAAAGGTGTATTCGATAATCGTCTCTCTGTTCTTATTCTGACTATTCCTAATTAATGAGTAAAGATTCGTGCGACTACAGATTTTACTCTGTGTGTGTGTGTGTGTGTGTGTGTGTGTGTGTGTGTGTGTGTGTGTGTGTGTGTGTGTGTGTGTGTGTAATAGAAAATTAATCACGTTTTGTAGACGTATATTGCATGAGACAATAAATCATCAAAAACAAGAAAAACAAAATTTATTGCATTGTGAACATTTTACAAATGAATTTTTGTTGCAGACACAATAACTTTTTCTAATATTTGGCGAAAAGATTTGAATATTATGGAGAAAGTCTCTTTCAGGAATCAATTTTGATAAGAACCAAAACCAAATTTTTCATTCTAAAATGAAATTCATTCTAAAATTCATTCGTAAGATATTCACAATGCAATAAATATTTATGTGTTTTTCTTATTTTTATGATTTATATCATCCCGTACCATGTACGTCTATAAAACACGATTAGTTTTCTATGATTATTAATAAATCGATGTTAATCAAAAGAAGACGTTGTTTACAACATATAACTCACTTGTTCCTAATCACAACTTCCAATTTCTAATAATTTCATCAGAAACTGTAATAATTTTCATTACAATCTTATTTATGCATTTATGTGAATAGCAACGATGACGATAACGATAATAATAATAAATATTCCTTAAATGAGTGTTTAATCATCTATAAAATTAATATGTAACTTCAGAAAATTTAATTATAATCAAAAAATAATTAGAACTAATAACATTAAATTAAAATGAAATTTATAAAGATACTGATATTTTCATTTATACGTATACTTTCATTAGTACGTTTCAAATTGTTACAATATTCGATTTTTTCGAAACTATGGGCCAATGACTGAAATGGCCGGATACGTATTGTTTTTCTTTCGCTCAAGAACAGCCTATAAAAAGTGCATTAAAATCTCCAACTCCGTCATCTAGTGTTCTCCTTGTTAGTTACGATAAAATTTAATGAAAAAAAGTAAATTAAAAGTAAATTGAAAAAAAGTAAATTGAAAAATTAAAAGATAAATCGATTATATTTCATGATTTTAAGCTAACCTTTTTTTAATTAAATTAAAAAATAAGTTAAAAAGTTAACTTTTTTAACAAGGAGAGACTCACATATGTATTTCGCGGATTTTGATCAGCTTTTGCATGATTATTATGGAGCACCAAAAAATAACCTCTATAAAGTAAATTGCTCTTCTGCATATTTTTCAAGAAAATCATGATTTTAGACCATAATGGACAAACGCTTTCAAACTTTATTCTTTGTTTAAACGTAAATGAAATATTTGAAATTATTTAAAATTTGAAAAATACATCTCCGACGGACATAAATGTATGAGCATATAATCCGTATAGTATCCATATAATGCCAACTATTCAACCCTCATGTTAACTTTTAAAAAAATGAAATTAAAAGTTAATAGTTACTGATAAAATATAACGATATAAAGTTAAAAAGTTAAAAATCTAAAATGTAACTAAATGAAGTTAAATTTTTCAATTAACTTTTTAAGGTTCCTCAGTAATCAGCATGCGATTCAAAATCAGCGAAATGTAGCGAAATCGGTAGTCACACACAAGCACACGATCCTATGTACATGTGTTCTCGGCGCGCCGAAAGCAAGGACTTATCCAACTTTGATTATTTGTATATAATCATTTATGTTTTATTGAAAGCAGGCGGTATTAACAAATTAAGAAAATATTATTTTGATAAGAGAAAAAGATAGAATGAAGGCGATTTAAATATAACATTGTTTCTTCACAAAGAGAAATTATAATACTTAATGTTAAAAAGTTAACATCTTTACACTTTTAATAAAGACAGAATAAAAAATTAACATCTTACACAATATGAAACAAAAGTATAACTTGATATGTGATACTATAAACAAAAATTTAATAATTTTGTCTTTTGAACATGAAATTTTATAATTTCTCATTTATGATATATGTATAATGTATTAGTATCTTTCTTAACTTTAAATGGATGATAGCTTTGCATGGACTGTAATAATATTAATTGTACAAAAATAAATTAATAGCATTAAGTAGGCTAAAGTATTAAGATAATAGTTAATATAACAGATTACACTGATTATTACATTAATCTTACATATTCCATACAGATTTTTTTATATTGTATAAAAATGTTACAAAAAATTTTTTTATTTATATAATTAATAATTTCCATAATGTCTTAATCTGTACAGTAAAGCAGAACCCGTTCTATTCGAAATACTGAGATAACCACTACCAGGGGAAAAATTAATCGTTTGTGACATTCCTATATTAGTTTGAAGCGTTGGAAAATTTGAGAATACGGTAAACGATGGTAAATGCATCATTCTAAATGCGTTGTATTTGTCAACTGACGCCGCAGTCAGTATCTCCGAGGTCAGATTAAATTTCAGGCTTGTAACACTAGTCACAAGATTCATCCAAATCTTTAGAGGGGCGGGACTTTGATCCTTCAACACAGTTTTCATATCATAGAGATTAACTATGCCCTGTGCACTACCTGTGACTACGAACTGTCCGCTTGGAGATACGGCGAGCGATGTACAAGATAAGCTTCCATCATCTGTAGCACGATTGATGCATGTGCGAGTATTCAAATCCCATATATACATTTCAGTGCCATCTACACGATTTGAATAATGAGAAAGAAGAGAATTTAATGTACCAATCTTTGGAAATCTCGTTGGAAGATTATATCGAAAGGAAGATTTATATTAAAGTAAAAACCATAAAAGCTTATACTTACCACCGTGTGAGATAAGTGTTTTACTATCTGGCGTGAATGCTAGTACTCTACATTTCGAATTCATTCTGAATGTACCAACAAGTTCTTTAGTAAAACTATGTAACAAATATATCTCGCCCAATCTTCCGCATAATGCTATTAATTTGCCATCAGGGGATACTTCATAACGCTGAAAATATTAAAATGTATACTACAGCATCAATTTGAAATTTATTTCTAATATAACAGTCACAGTTTTATGAACCTTCATATTTGTAATCCTATGTGGCAAAAAGAATTTATATGTCTTGCCATTCATTAAATCGTAAGTATGACAATATGGATAATATTGGGAACCAAGCAAAATTTCTGATCCTTCCTTCATGAATATCGCTTTGCTAATTGGATATTTTTTAAATTGCATGCTATGTAATTTATTATTTGTATGACCATCCACCTATAAAACGGAAATAATTTATTTATTAATAATAATCCATATTAAATGATCTAATAATTTGATTAATTTAAGACTCCTGAATATTCAGCTAAAAACTCTGTGTTAATGGTGGCGACACAGAACCAGACAGCGGTTTGGTGAAATCGATAAACACAAGCACAAGCCCATATACATGTGCTTGTCTTCGGCGCACCGAGATAGCGAGCCATCCTTCTCGCTCTATCGATTGTTTTAAGCGACCGAAAATACTTTCTTGGCCGCTTGGCCTAGTATATCAGTAAGGAGTGAGAGGCATTCTAATAACGTATAAATTTTAATAAATTGTAATAGTACTTCTCCCATTAATCCAGAACAGTATAAATTATATCAAAACGCAATAGTTTATGAGATAATTAATTATTTACAATTTTTCATGCGCATTATATATCCCCTTTATAAATCCCTTCACTTGAGTAGCAAGAAATTCGTGTGGTTGAGCTTGTAAGATACGTGATCGGAATGCTGGAGATCTCAAAATCAAATATCCTGCTTTTTTTGTCTTTTTCTCAAGTTTCTTTTTCGAAATAAGTAATCAAGTTAGTAATAAACATACAGGATGCACTAAAATCCGGATACAAAAATGTTTCTTTGAAAAAGCTATTTATTTTAAATGTAATATAAAATATACAAAAATATGCTTTTGTATGTTTGTTCTTTCGGAGCCCTCCTACTCGATATAATCTCCCTGCGCCGCTATCTTCTCAATTCAGTCTCTGAAGTGCGTGCACGTGGCCTTTAATTTCACAGCTAAATGCTGCTTCAATAACATTCCAGAGGGGAGCTACATTAAAGGTCTCTTCGTAATTCTTTCAACAACGTATATATAATAATCTAACGGATTCAAATCAAGGCTGTTAGGCGACCAGAAATATTTAGACCAAAAGAGCTCTACATAAGAGCTAATTTTACACCAAAAGGCTTTCGATTATCGCTGCTCTTCGATTATACTCCACTATTCTATATTTCCACTATTTTAGGTTATTAATATCTTACCTACATGTGTGGTCAACATTAACGCTATGTGGCACTTTCGGCGGGACTATAAAATAATGAGAATCGAATAATTTGGTCCGGATTCTAGCGTCGCACTCTATATATTAGGTCAAATATATTATATTTTCATATAATTTTTGAAATAATTCATGTATGAGAAGTAACAACTGTAGAAAAGAAATTCATTTCGCTTTTCAATTGACAAATAAAAAATTATTTATAATGTCATATTATGTTGTTTTATCATATTATGTATATATAATGTTTTTATCATTATTATTATTATCAGTCAAGACTTAGTCAAAATGTTTCAAAGTGGCCAGCGATTCCATTTTCAAATTCAAGGTTTTTTTGCTGATTTTCCAGATCTAAAAGTAGTTATTTTCAAGATTCTTAATATTAAAAAATTACACACGTACAAAATATATAGTACACGTAATATATACAATAGCATAGATATAATATTTATATAGAGTAAAATTTTTCTCGGAGAAAAACGTTTTGTTTCGAATGTAGTTTAGAAAGATTTCTATATGCAGAAAATTCACTCTGTATTTTTCATTCCGACTGCTGCACTATAAATCACAAAATCACTCACGTCAATCTAAGAAGAGTTCCAAATTTTTCGGACATCTAACTAATTGCCTGTAGAAGCAGAGACGTTTGATAGAATACCTGAATTTGCATCACTTGTTTTAATAAAATGCTTTAATAAAATAAATAAAATGCAACGTGCCAAACGACTAGACAGCAGCGAACGGAAAGAATGGTATACTGACTGTCAATAATTCGAAAAGTTCTGCAGTAGTTCTAACTTATCGACCTGATTTAGCCATAGGATCGAAAAGATCAATAACGTTTTCTACATCAAATTATCAATCTTATGATGAGTTAGTGCACGAACCTTCAAAGCATTGACGAGCAGTGTACTATCAGTATTCAAACGACATGGCATGTTAAAAATTCCCAATTTTCAAAGTAAATTCCTGGTTTTTTCCTGCTTTTTAAGGATTCAAGATTCGCTGGCCACTCTGCATTTCTTATGAATTTGCTGATGAAAAATTAGTTCAATTCTTAATATATATGTTTTAATAAATTAGTTTATATTTAAAGATCCAATGAATGTTGCTCGTGTATTTTGATAATTCCAATTTTTGCTTAGCAATTTCGAGCTAAAAAATCTTATAATTTTAAAATAGTTTTTTTCAGTTTAAATCTGACAAGATAACAATGCACAGAATAAATTTCACTGTCTAAATTAATTAATTTTTAAAATATTGCTTTTAATAACATTTGACAAATTCTTTTGTATTGTTGACATTATCAGCAATGTTTCGATGGAGGTGCGCAATCATTCAAACTTATAAAAGAGATACTGACCACCTCAGGAAACATTTTTGATATAAAACACAAAAATAACATGTATTTAATATATATCTATCTCGTCGAACGTAGTACTGAAAATGGCTAAAAAGTTAGCCATAACATATATATAAGCGATCATTTAAAAATTTTTATTCCTAATTAAAAGTTATAGAAACATGACATAACATTGACATCTATCGCGCACTTTTTACAGCGCTAAAGTAATTAAAATCCTAAAGTAATTAATTTATTACTGGATTATAATTTAAATAATTTTTTATATTTGTCAATTGGAAAGTAAAATGGGTTTCTTTTCTACAATTATTGCTTTAAAATTTCCATGAATTATTTCAAAAATTATATGGAAATACTTGACTTAAAGTATATTACAATATTTCTAACACATTCTTGATTATTTATTTCGGAAAAAAAACTATAAAAAAGGCAAAAAAAAGCAGAATTCGATTTTGTATCTCCAGCATTCCGATCTCGTATCTTATGAGCTCGACCACACGAATTTCTTACTATTCGAGTTTATGAAGGAGATATATAACATGAAAAATCGTAAACAATATCTCGTGTTGCGATATGATTTATACTATTCTAGGAATATACTATTACTACAATTTATAAAAACTTATATGTTATTTAGAATGCTCCTCACCTCTTATACGCCGAGCGGCTGAGATCGCCGAGAAAGCATTTTCGGCTTGAAACAAGCGATTAGAACGAAAAAGACGTTCTTTCGCTGTCTCGTTCGCTCTTGGCGCGCCGAAGGCGAGCACATGTATATGGGCTCGTGCTTGTGTGTTACAGCGTCATTACGATAAATGGCTGAACTTATAGATGTGGAAAAGTGACGTTTTGATGACGAAATTTGTGTTGCATGCTACTTCGTTATTATTTGCTTAATTATAAAACTATGACTTATGTCGTACTTATGAAAATCCTAAGAATGGGCGGAAACTACAGTTATCTTGAAATTTTATATATAAAAGCGTATTCTCATTCATTTTAAGCCGTGTGTTTCTGCTCGGGTATAGGTTCACTTTACATATCTTTTACGACCATTTACTGACTATCAAGGGAAGAAAGAATAGTTCTCGCCCATTTTTGTAAGTATTTTAAAGCGATTTCGTCATTTAAATTTATCCAAATTGTCTTTATTTACAAATAAATTAACGTTATTCCTCGCTTCTGACGTCACGATTCCAACATGACCATGGCGACTACTCAGGAGCCTTAAGAAGATTTCGTTCAATATAGGAGAACCAGCATCAATTGACGGATTGACTTTGATGTACGTTGTCAAGTGATTTTCAGAAGATTTTAGCCGTCGCTCGTTGTTATTAAAAAATTAATAACAATCAAAGTTAATTATTTTTTTTGATATTTTGAATAATAATACAATGTAAATTTTCGCATAAAAAGTTATAAATCTGGAACCTCATGAGTTTTCGCATTGTATAATATATGGATAAACCACAGATTTCTATAAATTATATTAGGTGCTAACTCCTACTCTTTTCCTTATGTAAAAGCGTTGCCTGCACGAAATAGATGTGCAGGATATATCCGTCACGTAAAAAAATGCTACCATGTTTACTCCCCCATTCCTTCTGACTTAACAAAAAAGGGAGCAAAACGAGATTTATGATTCTACTGTTTCACATGGGTTTATAATAAACAATAATGAATAAAATTACAGAGTTAGATACATTTATTGGGTTGTCCGGAAAGTTCGTGCCGACTAACCTATATAATTTAATAAATGTATACTAAAATTTAAATTTTCTGCGTTTCAATTTTCCTTCAACATCGGCACGAACTTTCCGGACAATCCAATATATTGTCAACTTTATCATGATATCCAGCAAAATTTAGCTAGTTTTTCAGGATTTTTATCTCATCAATTAATTTCCATTATTTAATTAATTTTCATCGATTCGCGCAATATTTTATACTTTATATTTAAGATTCAGCTAAAGCGTTTAAGGCTTTGATTTCTATAATTTGTGTTATTACATATGTACGGTTCTATAATATATTATATTGTTTATTTACGTCTCCTAAAGAAACGTTGTCCCTTCATATGTCAATTACGAGGAATATTACTAAGGCACAGTAGTCTAAGCTTAGGACGCTCGCACGGAATGTAAGAGATTCAGGTTCGACTGCCGGCGGAGATAATATTTTTCGCAATAAAAATTAATTATTTACGGATTTTAATGTTATTCAACATTATTAAGATCGTTTCGAAGATGCGAATAAGCATCAAAAACTTGTTAAATTGCTAATTGCTTCTTTTAACTCGTGATATTACTGTAATAGTTTAGACTATGGTAGAGTTAACGTTTTCAAGAACCGCCGAAAAATCATTTCGGCGTGTGTTTCTGGGGACTACATACGTTGCATATAAATTCACTTTATATTTGAGTTAGAATGCTATACGAATGAATTAAAACGCTAACAAGTTTAAAACAATATTATTTATTGCTTTATAAATATTATCAAACGAACATTCCGTCAACACACAATTTTTCTACTATATTCTATTTTAGATATTAAAGTCCAAAGTTTCTATTGATAAGTTATTGTACTTTTAAGATGGGACTTATATCCAAATACAACTTTTCTTTTTATTATTTCTTTTTTCACGCTCTGATTTTTTTAGCAAAAATGATGATAAATTCCAGGCTGAAATTTTAGAAATTTTCCAGGAATTTTCCAGAATACATAAAATTTCAATATAATTCTAAATATTCAAGAATCGCTGGACACCATGTTTATTTATATCTTTTTAACAAACAATGAGCGATGGTTAAAATCTTTTAAAAATCATTTAGGAAACAACATATCAAGGTCAAAACGACTTTCTCCTATAGCTAGCTGCGTATCTTAGGTAACGCTATCTACAGTTATTTTTGCGCAACTTTTAGGTCTGAGAATTTGAATGTCAAATTATAATAATTCGTTAATTAGTCAACATTTCTATAAAAAATGAACCACTCTACTTGATAGTGTTGTGTTTCTGAATTATTGCAAGAACAATAAATTAAAAAATCTTAAGCATTTGTATTCATTTCTCGATAAGAAATGAACAGAAAAAAATGAATTTGATTTGTGAATCGTTCGGAGTAAGTACTTAGTTATTTTTGGTATTGCATTAAAATTAATTTGATCAATGAAGACGCTGGTCGACACCATTTTGATCTTAAAATAAATTTTTAGTAGATTTTGATGCGCTGATTACGACTCTAGCTCTGAAAATAGTCGTATCATGGCAAGTTTTTAAGATATTTTAAACTACAGGTGCAAAAAAGAAATTTTGGCTATTTTCAATAACTTAGGAAATATTTAATAATTTTTTTCCAGCGTCCACGTGGATGTTATATTAAAGTGTATATTAAAGTATTATTCTTACTCTTTTCAATGCATATTCGATTTTCACTATGATCAGATTTTTTTTCGCTGAGATAGAGCAAATTGAATTTTAGTTTTTTTTTTCCTCTAGCTGTGATTGGCTTGTGCGCAATTGGCTCGTGTACAATTGCTATACACTCCCTACATGCAGAGACAGTACAAGCATTCTTAAATAATATCTTGAAGAGGTTGGATTTGACAAAAAAAAAACATTCATTTAAAATATAAACAAATTTTCAATGCATAATCTTTAAATGAATATTTTTCTTTCTCAAATCCAACTTCTTTATAGTAATAATAGTATGAAATGATTTTCTTACGAATGTGCTAAAATTTGAAATACAAATTAAAAAGCTCTCTATGTTTGTATGCAATTAGAAACATATTTACCGTCTAATTTTTGACATAATTACAATTAAAATATACAGTTTTAACATATTATGCATATATGCAACTCAAATTAACGTCGGATTTTTAACTATAGTATCCATACCATTTTTTGACTTGTTACAAAAAACAAGCATAAAACAAGCATAAAACAAGTGATAGAAAAACATGAAGCGGATATTATTTTAAAAAATTAATTTTTTACCGTTTAGTTAGGAAAATAGAGCTGCGAAAAAAATGCAATGTTTCAATTTTCTTTGGCATATGGTGGCGACTGAAGGGAGTGATGAGGAATAGAGGAGACGGCCATCATCTGATAGCACTGGCGCGGCGTTAGTCTGCGTCTATCTATATTTAATTTCTTTCCGCGTATGCGTGCGGTCTTGAACAGACAATCGAAAGTTTTCTCTCTCCGATGAGAGTGAAGTACAAAGAGGAGAGAGTGACAAATTGCATCATGTGACCCGGTCTCTTCTAATTGAATCTGGACAAAGTTCCATAGTGAGGATATGCTATTCATGATATTTAGGTTAGACGATTGCAAAAATCGCAGTATGTTTGTGCTGCAATTTATTTCTCAATTTTACAATTGGTAAGATCTTTATAAGTGATACATATTATTAATCTTGGAATACAATATATCTTCTTCTTATTATACATATATTCATGAAATAAAACTACGAATTTTTACATTTCAGATATCTAAACAGGATTTGTGTATATTATAGAATACCTGCCAGATGCAATACTTCCAAAATGCACAAACTGAAATAAAGAAGAATATTGCTGCATAACATTTGAACAAGATCCGAAATTAAGAAAAAATGGATCAATGATGTTAATCGAAATTTCTGATTGGAAACTTTCAAAATCGGCTGTACTGTGTGAGGTCAATATCGAAGCGTGCAAACAAATGTTTTACAATAATTTCCGTAAATATCAACAAAAATAACATCAGAGTTATAATTTTTCATTTGATATCAATTTATTAAATTCAATACGAGTGTATGTAACGGTTACATAATTGCATGAAAAATTCTAACATATTGATGTTATGTTAATTAATTGATGTTATGTTAGTTGGAGATATTTTTCTCTAATGTGTACCTCTTATTTTTTAGAGTCATTTCCATTCATCAGAAAATAGGTACACGTTAGAGTAAAATATCTGCCCTATTATATTTTCGTCTCAATTTAGGATCTTGGGTAAATATAATTGTGTAGCAGTATCCTTCTTTATTAGATTTGTGCATCTTAGAATATTGCATCTGGCAGGCATTTTATAATATGCACAAATCCTATTCTGATATCTGAAATATAAAAATTCATAGTTTTATTTTATGTATATAGAGGAAAGCCCCCTATTATGAGATAGCGCCTATGGGATAGTGGCGTTTCCGCTAAACTAATAAACGGTATCTATTGGTTCCACCATGAATTTATTGAGCTTAGATTGAAAACTATTTAGTGGAAAATTCATTATTAAATCATGCTTGTAGTCGTTACAAAAAAAGATTTTAGAATTTGGATGTCTTCAAGTTTGAGATGATCTTTAAATTTTGTTTATTATTTAATAAATAAATATTTGGCAATAAATTCTTCGTGTAATGATAGAGTAAGATCGTACTAATAAAAAAATGCGGGATATATTGAATTGCTTAATTATGGAAGTTAAATTTGATAATCGTAAAATAGTAAAGCGTGGAAATATGAGATATTGAGGATATTTCTAATATGAAATAACTTATGCTCCTATGTCATAATAAAAATCGTTGCTGAAGTATAAATGTTATTATACAATATAATAAAAAGGACAATCGGAATGAACATCTATTTCTGCGATTAATTTCAACTACCTGAAAATAAGTTCTAAGTACAATACATTACATATTCATGTTGCGCGCGCACTGGTTGTGTTTATTTGTATTTTAGAAACATTAAATAAAGTTTTTTAATTTTTGCAATACTGATGTACTTTGCATTTTATTATCGATTTCTCGGGGCATCTCATATTAGGAGCACAATTTTTTTATTTTGCGATTTGCTCACTTTTTACATTTTTTTTAATTTATAAAAAAAATAAAATTTGAATTAAATTTTACATAACATTATTTTAAAGCTAATTTCCTTTCTAATGACTATTATTTTTTAAAATTCTGTCCATAGATTTTTAACATTTCCATCCAAAATAAACTCGATATATATCATAATAAGGACTTTTTCTCTACGTACAATAGAGGAAAGTATATATTTCCAAGATTAATAATATGTATCACTTACAAAGACCTTACAATTGTAAAATTGAGAAAGAAATTGCAGCATAAGCATACTGCGACTTTTGACTAACTTAAATACTGTGAATGATACTCCCATCATGACTCTATGGAATTTTGATGATCCAATCAGAGGAGATCGAGTCACGTGATGCAATTTGCTCTCTTCCTGTGAAGCTCTCTAGTAAAGAAACGCCACAATGGGACTTAAACTTTTGGACGGTATTGTCGCGCTATCTTAAGACGTTTATGACGTAGGTATAAATTCTAGCGTTGAAAAACCAAACATTATTATATTCTTTATCATATTTTTTTAAATTTAAGCAAACGTTCCCCAATAAATTTACACTTCAATTCGAAAAACCACATAAAAGAAAAAACAAAAATGACACTAAGATCGAAAGTCATAAAAGATGTAAATTGAATATATTGTTTGAAAAATTAATTTGGTTACACGACAGATGGATTATCGGAAAACAAAGACCAAATGATATCTTAGTAACCGTTTCGAATCTATGTTTATTAGGATCTTTTGGCTTATTTTTTGTTATTCTATATGCCCTCAAAGTCTGCGACTCTTTTTTGGAACACTATGAATCGAGCATTGAATATCTATCTTTATTCCAAAAATGTTTTCTTTAGATTTTAAACAAGATAAATGAGGAAAAGAATTTTAATTATTTGTTGTATCAATAAGACATGATGGAGATTTTGTTTTTTTCTCTCTTTTTTCATTCAATTTTTTATTAGTTTTAATTTCATCCATATTCGAATCACTCTTTTCATAGCACGATAAAAAGGCAAAAATACTTTTTGGATTATTTAATAAGTTTAGATTATTCAATCTTTTGTAAGCTGATTCCATATTTTTAGTAAATTATAAAAATTATTTAGCTTGAACAGTTTCTTGTGATGATAATAGAATGAATTTGACATTCAGAAATATTCTCACGAAAAACATCATTTTGAAGTAATTGTGTTATGTAATTGAGTTCTTGTAATTTTTTGTAACTGTATATGCTAATATTAAACTATCTATAATAGATTTATTCCATATTTCAGGTACTAAATATAAATCTCTATTTGTAGATTCATGCAATAGAGTTTCAATTCTATCAAGCATTCTATCATGTGACAGCTGAATGCCATCTCGTACTACTATCTAATTGGTTTCCTTTTCTACATCGCTTTTTAAAACATCTCGTATTGTTGATCAAACACGACGAACATTTTCTATTGTTTGTGTTATTTCTTTATTTCTTAACTTTTTTTATTTTCTTTATTTTTTAACACATCAGCAATCGCTAAAGTATATGTGAGCAGCATATTGTACAAATTTTATGCTATATTTCAATGTAATTCTAGACTGTACCTATTTTTAATACAGAAACGTTAATTTCTTCGATTCCTTCATTGTTATTTTCAGTTTCAAAAGACATCTTTATCCCCTGTATATTATTAATATTTACATGATCATCAATTTCATCATCTTTCGATTAAATATTCTTCTAAATCGCATTCCGACGAACGAACTAATTTAATCATATTTGATCTATTATCCGTAGTTATTAAATAAAGTTATTGAATAGAGAAACCATATTTTCGACCAATAAAAACAGATAATTACAATAAAAATATATTAGATAAACTGCTCGTATAAATTTCAAACAATAAAATAAAAGGCTTCTACCAGGTCATTACAATAAACGAGCTTTAAAAGATGTAAATATTAAACTTTTATTATTCTTTTTCTATCATTTCACGAAACATTTCGACTAAATCCTCATCAGCTGTGTTTAAAAATGAAATAAAACCCTTAACAATAATTTATATGAACATCATATTAAATTGAGAAATTAATTTCGGTAACGGTATAAAAAATGTATTAATCGGATTATCTTATCCACAATCATAATATGCGTTACTAATTCAACCATGTTATACTGAGTAAAATTATAAAACGTATATAAAATGTAAAACCAATTCTTCGATTAACAACGAGAAGGAGTAGTCAAAGTGGTCAGAAAAAACCAGTCAATACCATTGTACTTATTGACTGAACCTGATCACTTAGATCAGAATAGATTGCGAATAGATTCAGCTTCAGATATAATCAATTCTCGAATTTTATTTTATTTTATTTTAGCATTGACATAATTTCTTTTTTTAGAATCAAGAGATATCATTTCCGCAATAATATTGCGGAATGCAAAATCATTTACAATATAAGTGAAAATGATCCGCGATGACTGTAATCAATCATCGGACTGTAATCAAATTAACACATTCTTTCAATAATATATAGAATATATACAATATTTATATCTTTTATGACTTTCTAGAGATTAATATCATTTTTGTTTTTTTTTTATCTCTTAGGATTAAGTTTTTTGAATTAAAATTTGGTAACTTTATTGGGATGAACTTAAATAAAATTCCAAATTTGTCCTATATTTTCTCTATAATAATTAACATAAAAATAATTCATTCTTAATTCAATTTCGTTGGATATTTTAATTTTATATGAAGTATATTTGTTTTTATATTAAAGTATATTGGTCATTATATTTATTGTGTATATATATATTTATATTTATTGTTATACTAAAGTATATTGAGGCCCCCAATTTCACAATTCACAGTTAATTTTTAACTGAGATTCAATTTATTCTTCATCTATGTATTTCCAATTCTAGAATTGAAAAGAGATAAAAAATAAATTAAACCTCGATTAAGAATTAACCGTGAAACTGGGTCTAAGGGAATGCTGGAGTAACTGCCGATCGATATCGATAATACAGATTTTTTTTAACTTCAAATAAAAAAAGTCGATAATAATGACGTCTTTAGTTAATTTCTTACATTATCGTTCTGTCTCACTCAAACACATACATCTGTCCTTATTTAACATATTGTAATACTATCTCTTGATCTTGATCTTGATCTCAAGATTGAACACCCACTGCTAGATACAATTATTACTTTGTTTATCATTCCGAGTCTTCGTTCAACATTCATACACGTCATTTTCAAATCGATATAAATTTTTCTTTTTAAGCTTTTAATCTAGTTTCATAAACTCAGTATTGTTTGTACACGTAAAGCGCTGGGTACTGAACTGTTGTTTTGTATTAAGAATACATTTACATCAAGTGACAGCAGATGAGTTTGAAAAATGTAAATTTGTAATTTTTTTTTATTTATATTTTATTTATATTTGTAATTTTATTTTTTATTTTAGTATAAAGTCCACTACAGCACCAACAAATTTTCTACAAATTTTCGTCTACTTTAATCCTGTAAAAGGATTTTTGATTCCGTAAATTCAGTAAATTCGGAGATTTATATCAATCTGCAATGTTCTCACAATTTAGTCACTTCAGCATCCCTTTAAAGTGTTTATATTTGTTTTTACAATCACAAATATCATTTTTTTTTAAATCTTACTTAATACTTTTATATATAAAATTATAATTTAGATTTAGATAGAAGTAACTCGTTACTTGTAATGAAGTTACAAATACAAGTAATTTTACTGGTAACTATGTTACTTTCTTTTGGTAACTGTAACGTATATTATATTTTTTTGTACCGGTAATGAATTTTATTATTATTATTTTTATCTTACTTTGCACACGTTTGGACACAAGCCACTCATAGCGCTTAAGATTAGAAAGTCTCTAGGCATTTGTCTGCTGTGATAGTCGTCAATTTAAAAAAAATAACAAAAAGTTACTTTCTCAAGTAACGATAACTATAACTTTTAAAAATCAGTAACTAGTAATGATAATTTGTTACTTTTTCTATTTGGTAACTGGTAACTGTAACTATCCACATAATATCACAGCAATATTATTTTTCCATTGCAATATTACAATGAATCTAGCAAAAATATCGTTGAAATATTACTGAGATATCACACTAATATTATAATGTCAGCGAAAATGAATTACAAGAATTACTGAAATATATTACAGAAATATCACTGTAATATTATATAATATTTTTGTGATATATTTATGTAATGTTTATGTTCATGTAATATTTATGGAAAAAATTAAAACATTTTAAAGAATTTTTAAAAGAAATTATTAAATTGATATATTTATTGTTATTTTAAAAATTATTCCATATGATATTAATTAGAAAATAATGCTGATTGTCAATACAATAACTATTACATAATATTATAATAAACTGAAAAAATTAACTAAATATCACTTATAAAATTATGTGTGTACATATTATTTTTTTATAACGTCTTAATGATGTCTCTAATGTCAATAAAACCATAAAAGCGATATTAATTATGTCATTCTACTACTTAAGACGTATTGCCACAATATTACTGTGATATTTTAATGTTGGTTTTATTAACGTTTAATACACACGCACGCACGCCCGCACGCACGCACGCACGCACGCAGATCAGTAATATTTCAGATATTATATTGTAATATGTATTATTTCTAGTACAATACATTGCAATATTACTGTGGTATTACGTGATATTATATTATATGCTACGCAGCTACAGTAGAGTCTCTCTAAATTTGGCCCATGGAACGATAAGAGTGGAATGCCAAAATTATAGAGTACCCTCACTACAGCACGAGTCTACCAATCACTTGCGCAAACGCAGTTAGCATCCTAATCTTTCAAAATGCACTACAGTGTATATAACCTTAGCAGAACAAGTCATATGTACATATCACATATTATGTACATATATATCACAAAAAAATATATTATACAAATAATTATACATAATCTGCCTATGAAATTACGTTGCATATATTATGAGAACCTAGTACAATTAGGTACAGATGCACGCGCAACACATGCCAGTCTACTATGGAAAGGACATGACATTAGTATTTGTAAAAGTACGTGTGAGGAATGCAAAGATTATAGAAGTCAAATTTAGAGAAACTCTACTGTAGTTACTTCAAAAGTAACTTTTCAGTTCCTGAATTTAGGCAATTATGAAGGAGGGCTTATTCACTAATTTTATTGAAATTATAATTATTTGACGTGTTTTGTACAAAATAAACGAATCTGGCAGAAAAGTGTCGCTCTATCTATATCGTGAACCAAGATATTAAGCGTTAAAGTAGACTGTACAAGTTAGGAAATATGTCAAATCGAAGAACATAAGAACATGTGAATGAAGCTAGAATAAGTATTTTCTGTTTCAATTACACAAACTTTCTGCTTTAAAAATAATTTTTTTGTTAAAAAAATTATTTAGAAAATGCTTTTAAAGCAAAAAATTTGCATTTTTAAAGCAGAGAATTTATGTTTCAGAAAATTTATTTTTAAAGTAAAGAATTTGTATTTATAAAATAGAAAATTTGTGTAACCCTCTATGCCACAGATTGCCTAACATGAATAGTCGTCAATTTTAATGCTTAATATTTTGATTTATTTTGAGGCAGAGTGATACTTTTTTTCTACTAGATTTGTTCATTTCGTACAAAAACATGTCGAATGATTAATTTCATCAAAATCGGTGAATAAGCCCATCTCCTTCAAAATTATCCCATTAAAAGACATATGGTTTAAATTAAAAAAATCAAATTGACTATAATTAAAATAAAATTAAAAATTAAATTCAGAGTAAATTTGATTTTAATTAAATCATATATAACTAAGAGAAAGACGTGCTCAGAAAATTGGAAGGTCAGACTTTAAATCCCATCTCAGATAATATTTTTCAACATAAATATGGATCTTCATTTTTCGCAATAAGTCATATTTATAGATCTTTAAATAGATGCTTATTAGCATTTATTTATTATTAAATCTATTCAATAATATTAAATTGCTTATCAATTTAACTCGTGATATTACGTACGCCAGATTTAGTTTAGAATTATTTCAAGACTAGTGAATATTCGGCGCGCAGAATTTGTTTGAAATTGTAAGATTTATGCAAAAATATTGATAAACACTAAGATCCGCTTTCATCGTATGTGGTATTTCTCATTTTAGTTATGTTCGAATATTTCACAGTCGATTTTCATACTAATATTTAAATTATATATTTCATTTATATAAACTTACTTTTACAACATATTCGCAGTTTTTATTAGACAGACATGTTATACTCTGTATCATAAGAAAAATATATATATAAATCATATATATAAATCATATATAGGATTTGATATTCTTTTCATATTATGCAAATGAATATCAATATTATCGTTAACATTTAAGAACGTAATATAAATATGGAGTTATGATTTTGTTGATTGTGAAATGAGCTTTACTTACTCATATGTCAAAATTATATACATTTACAATCTTTTAAATTATACTTGTATAAAAATTCTTAAATATAAAATAAATAGTAATACCGGTATATCAGTATTATCAAAAAATTATATATATGCTGATATTATAAAAATTTCAGTTAAATATCAGTATTTGACATAATATTAGTATTTAGTCTCGATTTTTTATGTACTGCTATTATAGAATAGAGGTATGGTTGATATCAGTATATAGTTGCTAGCAAAATTATTTAGATATTAAATCCCTGTAAAATAATTTCTATTTAAATACCTGAAACAAGGATAAGACACCTGATGTACCAGCAACCAGAGCTACAGTGGATGATGGATGAAAATCCACACTTGTAATAATAGGGCCTTCTGTATGAGTGCTCTTATTCAAAGCTTTGAGCACTTTGATGTCAATAAGATTTTTCGGTAGATTTTTTATTTTTGGTGCTTCCAAATGACAATTATGCTAAATATGGAAAATGAACAAAGAAAATTAGATTCAACCATTGAGAAAAAAGTGTCAAGAAGCTGAGGAAAAGAGAAATACCTTCAAGATATTACTATCCAAGTCATCAGCTTCTTCTTTTCTTTCAAGTTTAGCCCATTTGGGAGTATCCACAAACAATTTGTACCTGTTCTCTAAATATGTTGTATATAATTTTACTGATCTCTCATATGGTAAATTGTGATTTTGTGGATTTAGAGCCAAATCTACACTGTAAAAAATAAAAACTCATATAATAGAAAAGGAATATATAATATAAAATATTTTTTCTTTTTACGTGTAAATATAATCATCTTCATCTATCCATGCTGGTTCCTTTTTCTCCTTTTTTGTATTGTTGCTATGATTTAAAATTGAAATATTTTGATCTGAAATATTTTCATTCTTGTTATCTTCATTGTTCATCTCATCATCCATGTTATCAACCTTTTCACAAACATCATCTTTTGTCTTCGTTTTAAACTTGTCATCTAATAAATTATTTATAATATCACTAGGATTACCGAAAACTATTTTTTCTAACCTGTAAATTGAATATATTATTAAATATTTGTAGAAAAGATTAAAAAGATCACTGTGCGCATATCTTAAATTAGCATCATATAATGCTCTTTTCCTTGCTACATTAGAAAAAAAGCTTTGTGTATCGTTGACTTTATATTTTACCTAGCTTCTTCATTAGCATCATATTCATTTTTCCGTTTTTTTCTCAAAGGCGCCATGAACCTTCGATTATACAATACTTTAAACTGTGTGTGTCCGACTTCATACTTATCATTCGTATTATGTTTAAAGGTATTTTTATATTTAATCATTTTATTCATTTCACTTTATCCGATAAGACTATAAGTGTAAGATTATAATTAGAATAAAATACCAAGGTAATTGTTTACTTTAGCCAAATCACCTCAGAAATAGATAAAATTAAGTTCATTCGAAGTGTTTTTGTCCGAAATGTATGAATTTGGCTGAGAAAAGCGTCGCCTTGTTCCGCGAAACTTTGTATAAAAATGGCCCCCGTTCCTTCAACGAAACTTACGAAACAGATACGGCATACAGCCAGAACAAAGGTAATACTTTATGTAACAAGGTATTACATATTTCATACACGTACTATTAAAATAAGAATAATTATATAGTTTATCACTGAGCACCTCCAAAATCAATAAAAAAAAGGCTTAATCGTTTTCGCATGAAACGAAAGAATCTGGTAAAAAAAAGCGTCACTCTGCCCCACAAACCGAGATATTAAGCATTAAAGTTGATGACTATTGAGGTTGGGAAACTTGTGTGCCGCGAAATATTGCAATCAGAGAGAAACCGGAGAGAGGACATGACGGCCCAAAATCTGTAACCGCAAAATGTTGCCGCGCACTACTGCCCTCTGATAAAATGGATGTAAACTACATAGTCCATTTTTCTTATGGCTTCTGCACATTGGACGCGGAAACACTTGCCGCGCGGTAAAATATAATGCGGTAGCCAAAAAGCTTACAGCTCCTAATGTTCATTGATTACCGCGTCTCATTTTGCCGCGCGGCAAGCGTTCTCGCGTCCAGTGTGCAGGACGTAGTGTCCATCATGCCTTCGGTATATCAGCGCGATATATTCTTATGTACGTGATCGGACAAAACCTCCGGTTGTAAAAATTATCATTTTAAATCGTTTGTATTTCGTATGAAGAATTTTGAAGAATTTATTTTGCAAATAAAAAGATTTGTGAGTCATTCTATTAATTACAATTAATCATTCTTTTTTTGGACCTTTTTTTGTACTTGACCGAAATTATTAACCGGATCTAAATTCAATAAAGTTTATATATAGAATTGTTTGTATCTCATGAAAAGTTATAAAGTACCATTAAAAACATTTGTGAGTCATCTGGATATTTTTAATTAAATATTATAATAAAATATCATGTATTTGACCGAAATATAGATACAGGCGCTATGGTCACGAAAATTCCATTAGGAAATATATAGTCTCTCTAGTATTTTGATATTCCAAGACATATTATGGAATTGCTTGAAATGAGTTCCGATCGGAATTATTTAGTTTTTCTTAAAAAGTTTAAGGAAACAGTTTCTTTAAGAAACACAATAGAAATGTAGGAAATAATTTATAATTATTTTGATTGGAATCCATTCCGAATAATTCCATATACGTTTTCTGATTATTATTCGATCAATAAGATGGAGATGAGTAACTAACACTGTAAAACAAAATTTTTTACATTCTCTGTAGACCTCAAATGCTATTGTTATAGGATTTAATTGTATCGGGTTTTGAAACATAATACAAAAATTAGAAATTATTTTATTGTAAATTTTAACCGTCACTCCTTCAAATTATTGTGAAGTATCTGAATGTAAATTAAGTTTAATTTTATATATAATTTAATTAAACTAACATCAGATAAAGATATCATTAAGCATGATTATGAGATGATATGTATGCAACTATTAAGTGTACAACTTTGCTTCCGCCGTTTTCCTATAGATGGTTTTAGCGGTAAGTGGTGGTCGAATAAATAAATCATAGTCATACAATAAACTTGGGCATCTATCAACATAACCCCATAGAAACATTAGTCGATTTGTGTCTGCATCATAAAGTTATTCTCGATTGAAAATGTCAGTTTACGAGCCAAATTCTCGTCATTTGCGGGAAGTTTTAATTTTTTGCTTCAATATGAAGAAATCTGCGGCTGAGGCTCACAAATACTTATGGTGAGGGCGCTATTAGTGAAAGAACGTGTCGTGAGTGGTTTCAACGCTTCAAGAACGGTGATTTTGACGTCCATCATGCTCTGTATTTGGTGAGACCAGCTCGGCGTAGTGTATTATGAACTGTTAAAACCGATTGAAACAAGCACAGACGATCGGAATCGAACGCAATTGATGCGTTTGAGCCGAGCATTGAAAGATAAACGACCGCAATACAACGAGAGACACGATAAAGTGATTTTGCAGCATGACAATGCTCGACCCCATGTTGCGAAAGTGGTCAAGACATATTTGGAAACATTGAAATGGGAAGTCCTACCCTACCCGCCGTATTCTCCAGACGTTGCTCCCTCTGACTATCACTTGTTTCGATCAATGGCACACGGCCTGGCTGACCAGCACTTCCGGTCTTATGAAGAAGTAAAAAATTGGATCGATTCGTGGATAGCCTCAAAAGATGATCAGTTTTTTCGACGCGGAATTCGTACGCTACCCGAAAGATGGGAGAAAGTAGTGGCCAGCGATGGACAATACTTTGAATCATAAATGTATAACCAATTTTTTACAATAAAGCCTCGAATTTCGGAAAAAAAACGGCGGAAGCATAATTGTATACCTAATATATATATATATATATATATATATGTTCTCCCATATATTTTTTTACGAGTTTTAAATACATATTGTTTTTTTATTATATACAATCAAGAACAAAAGTGAATGAAATAATATGTTTTTGCTAGTTCCGGTTCTGAGAATTTTATGACACTCTTCCCCGCAATATCCAAATTTTTGACATTATGTTTAACAGCATTTCCTTTTGTTTTTGAGTTACATTCATTTCTTTCGTTATTCTCGATTATATATATAAGGAACAACAAATAATGAGCACAATGTGATTTCCTATCAAAATACGTATGTACATGCATATACTTGTATATACATACACCCGTGAACGTTTGTTAAATTTTCGTAAATTTAAAAGGAACGATGTAAATTCGCCTTATGATCTCACTTTCTCGTAACTTCCTTACATCTGATTTTACTTTCTCATAATTTTCTTACATAATCACTCTGATATCATTTGAAACTTTTCACGTGAGATTAGTATGTACGAAAAGTGAAAAAAATGAAAGTTTTATAAAAATTTACATAATCGATATCCTAAACGATTTTTTGCTATTATTTACAAAATCGATCCTGTTGAAAATGAATATCTCTAAGCATTCTTCGTGTTCTCATATGTGATTTAAAGACCTCTTCATCCTTTTCATTCAGTAACAAAATTGCATGTATATTGCCATTTGATTTTATTTTTGTTTTTGGACTGTGCAAAATGATATATTTAACCTTAAAACTCTCAATTCAGTCAATTCAGTCGGTTCCTTTCTCATTCTATTTTTCAGCCTTTTTTCCTCGAATCTTATCATTCGACAAGAAATTTTTTGCTGAACGAATTCCCCTGAGATTGCTCGCAATTGCATCATGAAAGTTAAAGAATCGATATCCAGTGCGACGTTCGTCGCGCGCGACACGCGATATCCAATGAGAATATACCTTTATGAATGAAAACATCGGTAAAGCTGATGAACACGAACATCGCGCTGATATGCCGAAGTCATAATTCGATCCCCATTTGGAGACATTAAAATGCATATTCATCTAATTAAAAAATATTTTTTTTATTGTTTAAGTATGTATAACATAATTTTATGCAAAATCCCATATTGTTCTGTATACAAAAATTTTCTTTAAAAAATTCATAAAATTAAGCTAATTTTATAGCTGATAAAAGTAAAACCCCTCTTAAGTTCTTAGGGCTATTCTACATAAATTTGCATAGCCGCATAAACGTGTGCATAAAAAAATCATCCAATCGTATTTTATATTTGTTTTCATGACAGAAATATAATTCGATAATTTTTTGTATGCATATGATTATGCGGCTATGCAAGCTGTGGAATGGCTCTTAAGATTACTGTTACAGAAATTTTATCTGAGGCAGCCCTAAGGTCGGAATCAAACTACGCATTGAAAAATGAGGATGCGTTCCGTTTCTTCCATACACTCTATGTGATTTTAATAACGGATTCGCAATGAATTCATGCACATGGACGACAATTTAAAATTGACTGAATTACAAATGCATTCAATAATTACTGTTATATCTTCTTTTTTGACAAAAGAAGAAGATTTATATTTTTCGAGCAGTACTTACAATTTCTACAGGAAAAGAAAAATAAAAACGTATTATCACATAAAATGTCCAAAAAGGATGTTTAATATCTATTTCTAAAATATTAGAAATAGAAATATTTAACAAAAATTTAATAGATTATTTTTACATATGTTCAGACACTTATAACAAAATCCGAAATCAATTCACTATAAAGCAATTTGAAATTATAAGAGTTTAAAATATAAAGATTTTAAGGTTAGATTTGAGATACTGTCACTGTAAAAAATTTTTCATTTTTTTCAGAAATAATTAGCAATAGAAATTCAAAAGTACATTTCTGCATTTTAATTATGAGTAAATAATAAAATTCTGTGTACAATCTTTATTATTCAAACCGTATAAAAACAGTACGTATTCGTCAAAATCAAATTTCAGAAACTTTTTGCTACAATTATACATACAAAACATCCTTAAAGTCCGTTATTTTTACTTTCCTTTATCTATCTTGTAAAGATATGACTAATATAAACTTAATCTCTATCATGATTTACTATTTTATATTCAGGAATGTAACATGATATGAAAAATAACGGTAATATATCAATATGTTAATTTTTCAGTATTATATAAATTAGGAACTAAAACCGATATTCTATAGCGGTATACGCAAAATCGAAATCCAAATACTAGTATTGGACGTTAAATACCGGTATTCAACAAA
>NW_017259283.1:5886-15514 GCF_001594045.1 Atta colombica | reverse complement strand
GCTGTTTGCTCATAGGTGGTATTAGTGAGCGTACAAAGCCTGGGCACACAACAAACTTTTTTTTATGTGTTTGACATCTGTCAACATTAACCAGTGCACATCATCATCAGCAATTTCATACAACAATATACGTTTTTTCTTTCGTAATCATGTCTAGTTTTTTTACAAAAAAAAAAGCATATACGGGAAGCTTTGCTTTTCTGTTTCAATTTGAAGAAATCGGCTGCCGAATCGCATCGAATGCTTGTGGAGGCCTATGGCGACAATTTTATCGGAAACAACGTGCAGAGATTGGTTTCGCTGGTTCAATGACGACAATTTTGACTTGAGTGACAAAAAGCGTGAAAATCGGCCCAGGAAGGGACTGTCAATTGCAGGCTCTTTTGGACGAGGACGATACCCAATCACAAAAAATGCTTGCCGAGCAATTGAGTGTTTTTCAAACAGCTATTTCCATGCGGCTACATGCCATGGGAAAGGTTCAAAAGATCGGAAAATGGCTGCCGCATGAACGATAGGCAGATAGAGCGACGCCAAAACACATGCTAAATTCTGCTTGCCAGAAAAAAAGAAAGTCGTTTCTGCATCGGATTGTGACAGGCGAAAAGTGGATCTATTTTCAGAATCCTAAACGCAAGAAATCTTGGGTTGATCCCGCCCAACTATCAACATCTTTCTCAAGACCAAATCGCTTCGGACGGAAGACGATGCTGTGCGTTTGGTGGGATCAGGAGGGTCATCTACTACGAGCTGTTAAAACCTGGTGAAACTGTTAATGCTCATCGCTACCACGAACAACTGATCAAATTGCACCGTGCTCTGCGTGAAAAAAGGTCGCATTATCGGAAAAGACATGACAAGCTGATTTTCCTTCACGACAACCATCGCACACGTCAACAATGGTCCAAAACTACTTAGAGACACTCAACTGAAAAGTGCTACCCCATCCCGCTTACTCACCAGACCTGGCACCTTCTGACTATCAATTGTTTTCGTCGATGGGCCACGCGCTGAGCAGCACTTCGATTCTTACGAAGACGTCCGAAAATGGCTTGATAAGTGGTTTGCCTCGAAAGATGAGGAATTTTTTTGGCGTGGTATACACAAATTGCCCGAAAGATGGGAAAAATGTATAGTTAGCGAGGACAAATACTTTGAATAAATTTTTGCTTCCCAGAAAAAAAAATGTGTTTTTCTGACTAAAAACAGCGGATTTAAGCTTATACACCTGGCTTATACACCCTATATTCGTATATGTATATGTATAACGTTTCCGTAGTCCTTTTATCTCGCCAGGAAGAGGATGTCAAGTGAGGCTCGTTCCACGAAGGCCCGATACGAGCTTACTCCGTGAGTATATGCAAAGGCCCTTGACGAGCTCGTTTTGCTGCAAAGGCTCTCTAGGGAGGAATTCGCTTTGCGAAGTTACACCAAAAAAATGTTCTGTCACCAGAATAGAGGTCCTTTGCGGAGCTCACTCTATCCAGAGTGAAGATGCTGAATACCTTTCACAGAGTTCTACTTCTACTATGTGTGATGAACTATTCTTGCGCGCGAGTTGCTGCTAGGCCGCATAGCCCTCTCGACGGTCGGGACTCGCGCTGAGCGGGCGCTTGGTCAGCGTCAAGCGCGGCACTGGGCGCGTGATTCAGGCGTGGATCGCGCACGTGCCTCGGCGACTCTATTAGTGATATTTAAGTCGCCAAATATGAAATGTAAAATTAAAAAAATTTTTGGGTATTCTGAGCATCCTACTTACGTATCTTTAATCCTTACGTGATTTTGAGTACACTCGCTCCAGTCAAACCACCCGTGATTTCAGTTTCGCTAAAATATGTTGAATGCATAAACTGCCTTAACTCGAGAGGTGAAGCACTTTATGCAGTCTTATGCACCGGAAGAGGCAGGATCATGCAATTGGCGGTAGGTTGAATCATGCATGCAGCGAGTGTGCATGAAGAGAAATGGAACGAACTTCTATGCTCCTATCTCAATCTTCAATGCATAGTCCTAATTCCGGCCTAAGGAATCAGATTACGCATTGGAAATTGAGATTATAGATTAAAAATTGAAGATTGTTCAATCACATTATATGATAACAATTTGCATTGATAATACAGCTTCTAGTCTAGAATATGATAATATGGCTAAATTGTTCCGAGTTGGGGCCGAAAAAATCTTCATCTGAATGGAAAAAGATTATTTTTTAACCTGTTTCATAAATCTCTATTTTTTATTATAATTCTCATTTTTAAATTTTTATATGATTTTTTATACACTTCATATTTTTATCTTTTACTCATATATTTAATTTAACATCACGCAAACGTTTTCTTAATATGTGAAGTTTTCGTTTGTCAATTGCATGCTCTTCCTCTTCGTTCGCACTATTTACGGCGAGAAATGCACACAATATCCATTTCAAATATATATTTTAAATAGATATTCAAATATATTTGATATTTGTCTAAAGCGAGAAAATTCTAGTGCAATCTAATGCAGGAAGAGAAAACAAAAGATCGAAAAACAAACAAATTAGTTTATATCAATTTACTAAAAAAATAACTAGAATTTCACATTTTAGACCTTTCATTACTTGCCGAAAAATTTCCCTGAACTGTGAACTATTTCACATTTTATAACAACCAAAAGTTACTTAATTGTTTATTCATTACATTCACGTGAATTTGTTTTTTGTCACTTTTTGTGTATTCATTCCTAAGAGAAACTTTACATAATCGATACCATGGCCGTATTGCCTCTGCTTCCTCTAAGGAGGTAGAAGCCATTAACTATTAAGAAGAAGAAAAGGCTATTATTTGATGATACTTATCGGGTGTGTTCGGGGAGATTCGTACTATTTAGCGCTGCAAGCTGTTCACGGAGCTGCAGATAGCGCTAAAAACAAATAAACACGATCATGACATCACTAATGCAGCATGTTACGTCACAACTACGCGCTGTCAATGCTATTTCTTCCAAGGTAGTGACATCACTATTGCGTTAGCGTTTATAGATCCGTGAATGATCCTAGCGTAACGTTGGTAGCGTTTAATATTCAAAGTTAGGTTAATGTTTAAGGGAATTCTATTCTTGAGTGTCACCAAACTTTTCTCTCTTAGAATTTCGTAGAATGTACGTACGTAATGTATGAATTTCAAATTTTATTATAATGCAATCTCAATTTTAATCTCTGCTGATGGCTTGCCACTAGGCTGGAGTGAACGTGAAATTCTTGTTTATATATCATCTTTAACTTTTCAAAGTTTCTGCGAAGTGCAACTTGTGTATTTCATTATAAATGTGAAAGTCATAAGTATCTTGTTATTGGCAATTTTTAATTCCCGTACGAAAAAAAGTTACTATTGCGGTATAGTGCGGCAGGATATTTCGCGCCGCTGCAGATGCTTAAGATCCTTATTAGATGTAGATATTTCTTCTTTTGAAATCGACAATGGATGCTCAAGACTTCTTCCTTTTATCTTAATTTAATTTCTTCCTTTTATCTTAGTGTAACTATTAATTTTTTGATCTAGTTTTTACATTGTTCACTTCGGCAAGCTATCATAGAGATTGCAATTGAGATTGCGTTCTGTTATCATTCACTACAAAAAAATAAAAAATTTACGCTAGAAATACTTTACAAAACCTTAAAAATTTTAATTATTGGGAAAAGTTTGGTTAAAGTGATTAAAAACAGAATCTCCTAAATTAACTGAACTTCGACGAATATATATCTCTCTGGTTAAATGCTATCAACGCTACGTATGTATAAGTATTGTATGTACGTATGTATGTACGTATGTATGTAAATATATAAGTATGTATGTATATAATGTATGTAAGTATGTAATGTATATATTATATGTACAGCAGTAAGTTATAAATAATTTCAAAAAATATTTACATGTAAATAAACTTTATAAAAAATCATATTCCTATTAATGATATAATTTATAGGATCGTTCATGGAGTTTGCTAACGCTATCGCGCTATTGGCTCCAAGAACAGCATTGGTAATGTCCATAGTGCGAATAGTATCTCTTCGAACGCACCCATCGATCTAAGCTACGTTCCAAAACTTTCTCTCCGAGAAAAATTTTACTTGAAATATATAGTACACCTAACGTATGCTATAGCACATAGAGTAAAATCTTTCTCGGAGAGAAAGTTTTGGAACGTACCCCTACTTAATCTAAATTTCAACGAATTCAGTGCATGTGTGTTTACTGTCTTTATACAAATAAGTTGAGACGCAATTAAATTTAAGAAATGTCGCGTATTATAAGACATGCAAATAAACAGAAGAGAATTGCTGCTCTTTTATTTTTATAATCGCTGAAGAGGAAACTCATCGAAACAATCGTCGTATATGGACAAATCTATATCTTTTAAAGAAGAATAGGAAAGGCATGCATCACAATTTTTTTATGGAATTGCTTTTCGAAGATCCCGATAGATTTAGACGGTATATAACTCAGTTAGAAATTTATTTCTTTAATTTACAACAATAAATATGTAACATAAGTAACATATGTAAATATGTAAGTATGTATGTATAAGTATTGTATGTACGTATGTATGTACGTATGTATGTAAATATATAAGTATGTATGTATATAATGTATGTAAGTATGTAATGTATATATTATGTACAGCAGTAAGTTATAAATAATTTCAAAAAATATTTACATGTAAATAAACTTTATAAAAAATCATATTCCTATTAATGATATAATTTATTATGCAAAAAATATGTATATTTTATATAAAAAAAGAATTAATCACGAGATGTTTTATTAAATTTTATCGAGATTTAATAAACCCTCGCCTGTGTATTACATAAATTAAATTGTGTTATATCAAATTCACTCTCTAGATATTCAATTTCATTTTCTGAAGATTCTATTGCTTCAGTAGCATCATTATTATTTATTAAAATTTCTGTTTTATCAGAATATGTAATTTCAGAAGTTGTAAATTAGACAAACTTTCTGCTTGAGCACATGATTTTATTAGGAACTTTAATCTATAGAATCCATTTAGATTTATATATTTCTTCAGAACTTTTTCCATTATTATTCTTTGATTCATGTTCTTTCCGAAGATTTGTCATAAAAGTTTGTCTCATGCTAATAAAATAGTGTTGTACCATATCAGCTAAAAAATATAAAAATATGTTAATAACCAAAATTATATACTTCATTTTTTATTACAAATTTTATAAATAATTATACAAGTAAAGAGTTTCTATTTTGCATACTTTTAATATTAGATGTATAACTTTGTTTCCGTCGTTTTCCTATAGATGGCTTTAGCGGTAAGTGATGGTCGAAATAAATAGATCATAGACGTCATACAATAAATTTGGGCATCTGTCAACATAATCCCATAGAAACATTAGTCGATTTGTGTTAGTGATGTCTGCATCATAAAGTTATTCTCGATTGAAAATGTCAGTTTACGAGCCAAATTCTGGTCATTTGCGGGAGGTTTTAATTTTTTGCTTCAATATGAAGAAATCTGCGGCTGAGGCTCATCGAATGCTCTCAAGTATTTATGGTGAGGCCGCTATTAGTGAAAGAACGTGTCGTGAGTGGTTTCAACGCTTCAAGAACGGTGATTTTGACGTCCAAGGTCAAGGACGTGCTCTGTGTTTGGTGGGACCAGCTCGGCGTAGTGTATTATGAATTGTTAAAACCGATTGAAACAATCACAGGCGATCGGTATCGAACGCAATTGATGCGTTTGAGCATTGAAAGACAAACGGCCGCAATACAACGAGAAACACGATAAAGTGATTTTGCAGCATGACAATGCTCGACCCCATGTTGCGAAAGTGATCAAGACATACTTGGAAACGTTGAAATGGGAAGTCCTACCCCACCCGCCGTATTCTCCAGACGTTGCTCCCTCTGACTATCACTTGTTTCGATCAACGGCCTGGCTGACCAGCACTTCCGGTCTTATGAAGAAGTAAAAAATTGGATCGATTCGTGGATAGCCTCAAAAGATGACCAGTTTTTTCGACGCGGGATTCGTACGCTACCCGAAGGATGGGAGAAAGTAGTGGCCAGCGATGGACAATACTTTGAATCATAAATGTATAACCAATTTTTTACAATAAAGCTTCGAATTTCGGAAAAAAAATGGCGGGAGCAAAGTTGTACACCTAATATAATATGTCTCAGGCTTATGCGAAAAGTGAGGAAATGTGATTGGATAATTTTCTTTATGTATAATATTATGCGGCAAATTTGTATGGAATGGCCCTAATTGGTGTTATTGTAAAGCGGGGAGCATAGATTCTTGCATAACGCATAACACATGAGACAGAAGAAATTGAACCAATCAGAGTTCTTTATTTCATAGAAAGAAAAGAAATGAAGGACTTCGATTGATATTCTCTTTAGGGCCGCGGCACAGACTTTTGCATAACGCATAACATGTAATGCATAAGAAATTGTATCAATCGAAATCCTTCATTTCCTTTCTTTCTATGAAATAAAGAACTCTGATTGGTTCAGTTTCTTGTGTCTCATGTGTTATGCATTAAGAGTCTGTGCTCCCTGCTTAAGGGAGCTATATCCACACAACTTGCATAGCCGCATAGAAAATTATTCAATCACATTTCTCTTATAAAGACGCATGTAAGATGTGATTAGATAATTTTCATTATGCATATGGTTATGCGGCTATGCAAGTTGTGTGGAATCGCTTCTAACTGGTGTCATTGTGTGCCTTCCAACAAGCGACACAGTGCGACACAGTGATCATGTTATCTTTGTTTAACATTAGCAAACCACAAGGATATAATGATTCGTGCGTGATACCGTGTCATTTGTGTCGCTTGTTGGAAGGCACACATTGTAAAGCGGGGAGCACAGATTCTTGCATAACGCATAACATGAGGCATAAAAAAATTGAACCAATTAGAATTCTTTATTTCATAGAAAAGAAAATAGAGAATTTCGATTAGTACATTTTCTAATACGTATGTATTTATACATACGTATTATGCGTTATGCAAAAGTGTATATCCACACAACTTTCATAGTTGCATAAACATACAAAAAGCAAATTATCACATCCAATCACATTTTACGTACGTCTTTATAGGAGAAATACGATTGGATAATTTTCTTTATGCATATGTTTATGCGGCTAGCTGTGTGGATATACCCTTATAAAATACCCTCCCCCCGGAGAGAGTATTCATCAAATGTGCATCATTAGTAGTCGGTACGTCGGCATTGTCGGTAGTAGTGACATTTCGGACTTCGAAGGTCTGTAGCAGTTTGTAGTGTTTGCATAAATACACAAATGATCTGCACGCTGCAGCAGTTGGTAGACAACGAATTGTGAACAGTTTCTTTAAAATTATTGTTCTTTAAAATTATTCTTGATTCAATTTCGACTACAGGTGACGTCAGGTCAGATTATCGCTATCGTATAGCATCGCATAATCTATCATCGCGAAAATGTTTCATTTGCGAAATCTCACGCGGTCATCGATTGCTTTGAAGCAAGCATCGAGTAATGATATGCAGAGAATTCTGATGCGCGTCGCGCCGGCCGTCTGGCAAGCGGAGGCTTATCGTGGTTATGCTGATCATCAGATACCTGACCGTCTTAAAGACGTGCCCGAGGCGCCGAATCCCAAATTCTTCGACATGGTAGAATACTTCTTTCATCGCGCTTGCCAACTCATTGAAGACAAGTTAGTTGAGGACATTGGCAAACGATCACGTGTTCCGATCGAGGAGCGTAAAAAGAAGGTTAAGGGGATTCTAATGTTAATGGAGCCCTGCGATCACATTCTTGAGACCACGTTCCCGCTTAGGCGTGACTCCGGCGACTATGAAATGATTACCGGCTATCGCGCTCAACACTCCACCCATCGAACGCCCTGCAAAGGAGGTATGACATGATTTTCTGTTCCTTATAATTGGGTTTGTTCTTTGATAGCATTAATGTATATACATACATATACTTGTCACATATTTATAAAATGTAATAGATACAATGAGTGTAAAAAGTATTTGTGTAGTGAAAATATCTTTTAAAAAGCCTCATTTTTAGAAAGTAAGTATTAATAACGAATAAAATTGATTATAATATATTTTTTAATTTATCTAAAAAGATGTACAATACAACGTATTATTTTAATAATAAACAAAGATTGTATTACTTGGATGCACATAAATATTATATATATATATATTATAACATCAAATAGTCTAGTAAAGCTTTTAAGATCATGAAAACAGTTTTTATGAAACTTTGTAAACAAAATTTTGTCTATATTGAAAATTTTCTAAGTCTGACATCGAAAATTTTTTAAAAGTACTGAGTAATTCTGATTGAAGTTCTGTATAGTTGTAAAATTATTAAAAAATGGTTATTAAAAAATGATTAAATGGAACTCTCTCTCTTGTTATAAACTATATATTATATTATAGAATTCTTCGTCTCTCGTCAAAAAGAAGTGGGGAACTCTAATTAGAATTCTTGAGAACTAAAGTTGAAGTATTAACTTCACATAATGTTTCTATTTTTTAATGTTTTTTTTTTGAGAATATATTTTGAAATGAATAATAAGTATTACACTGGACAAATGAGAATGCAATGTTGATGGTAGTACAAAAATAAAATTTGATATTTTCTTCAAATCTTTTATTGATGACAAATCCAAATTGAAATATATGTTTTGACTAACTTTGTAGTTCTTGTTTGTTGTTCTCCTCAGTAATGAATAATTAAACATTTGTTTCTCCTTTGTATGTTATGGATAGGTCAAACAGCAAATTGACAGAGTTAGTAAATCTGTAAAATCTACTTATCAAAACCTCATGACAATGAGTAAAAATTGTGTCTTTAATTATGTGACTCATTCTAACAAACAAAGCAGCTGACTTAGAATTTTGGATCAAATGACATTATGTCAATTAAAATTCATCTTAAATATTAACTCTTAAATATAACAGTTATAACAATGAAAACATATACCTTTCTAAGAGCGTCAATAGCATAACTGAAAATTTTTCACTGTGTTCTATCGATCATGATATAAATACAAACAAGGGGATGTTAAACATAAGAATAATAACATAGTGTGTAAGCTTAAAGTCTATTTTATATCATTTAAGTAGATAAGTGTGATATAATCCTTCAGTGTCAGATTGCAAATTAAGGCCATTCTTTTGCATATAAATTTGAATTATATATAATTATATAATATTGTTATGTTTGTGCCTTGTTGTATGCACTCGTGTTATGGAGAAGTGAGCGTGTTGCCGGAGCAACTTCGATTGTCAAACAAGATTTGAAGATTCCGATGTGAGCCATCGCCATGTCCGGACGTGTCTTACATTTGTTCTGATATATCGCATTCTGTGTTTCTTGCTTTAATCAATAAAAATTCCTTGTTCCTTTAATTGCAATCGTGTGTTTCATTTTGACGGTTCGGGAGTGCGTGAACGCGTTCGCGGGAGTAACCTCGCGAATCGGTCACATGAGCGCAAGTCGGCCGCATGGACGAGTTGACCGTACGGCAACAATATATTTATATATACTATGAAAACTGAAAACAATATAGTTTTATTGCTAAAATATTATCGATTAGCTT
>NW_017259283.1:0-5786 GCF_001594045.1 Atta colombica | reverse complement strand
TAATAATATTCGGAAATTCAGAAAACAGCAATTTGCTGACATTGTCTGATAGTACAAATTCTGTATACAATTTGTTGCCTTTTTGTCGACAGTTCTGGGTAGTAAAACTCCACGAGTTTTAACGAAAGTTAACGCTCGAAGCGCTAGGACCAACGGTTTAAGAGATACCGTAATTTTTTGAATGTCTGATTCTGTTACATCTGAGGGACAAACGTTTTTTTAATATTACAGCAATTCTGTTGAGAGTTCTGGATAGCCCCAAGAGTTCTATCTATAAAAGTTATTATCATTTAAGACACTAGTATTAATGATTTAGAAGATATCGTGATTTTTCGTTCGTTTTGTGAAATTAGCACCCCAAATTAAAAAATTTTTTTTTTTTATGTTAATTCGCTAGAACTATTCTTAATTTTGGGCAGGAACTCCAAAACTCTTCGGGGTGCATTCGGAACTGTGATCAAAATTTCATTGTTTGAAAAAGAGATGCCAACTTCACAGAGATGTTATCGATCTCTATTTGTTTATGATTTGATACGTAACGAAAGGAAACGAAATTATACTACATTTGTTAACTAAGCTAGAAAATAATAATGATTTATTCGATTTCGATTTCGATTTCGATTTCTATTTGTTTATAACTTAATATTTAACAAAAATCTATGCGATTTCGATATTTAGTAAAAGGAGATGGAAATGAAATTTTATATAATACTTCGGTTTGATCAGGATAAGTAAGAAAGAAACGTAAACTGAAAGATATTAGATAATTATTAAAGTTGACTATTTACTTTAAGGTGAAAATAATATATATGTTCAAGGTGCGTCACTAAAATCCGGACAAATTTCAATTTAAATTTTTCGCTATATTATGCCAGAAGTTGTTATTGATGTCCGAGAAAGCCTGATGCTTCTAGTAAACAGTCATATTCTCAAAATGGCGATATTGAAACCAAGGAGTATAATCGAAGAGTCGCGATCATCGAAGGCGCTGGGTGCTCAGCAATGGAAATAACTCGGTTTTTTGGATACCCGAGATCAACTGTTTATGATGTTGTGACAAAATATACGGCTTTAACAGTCCAACGAAGGTTCCAATATGCCAGTGAGGAAGAGTCACTCAAAAGAACGCACCGCGAGGATCCCCGCAGTCGCTGAAAAGGCTCAAGCGTTGATTTCGGATGACCCAGGGCAATCGTTGCGAAAATTAGCATCGATTATTGGTGTAAGCGAGCGAACAATCGTCGAAATGCGGAGGATCTTCGATACAAATCGTACACATTAAAGATACGACAAATGCTCCTTGAGGCTGCCAGGACAAACCGAATTGCTCGCCTCGGCTCCCATTCTGGCCTCCTAACAGCTCGGATTTAAATACCAGGTGTATAAGCTTAAATCCGCTGTTTGCTAGGTGGCATTAATGAGCGTACAAAGCTACCCTGGGCACACTTTTTTTTATGTGTTTGACATCTGTCAACATTAACCACATCATCAGCAATTTCATACAACAACATACATTTTTTTCTTTGGTAATCATGTCTAATTTTTTGTTTAAAAAAAAGCATATGCGGGAAGCTTTTCTGTTTCAATTTGAAGAAATCGGCTGCCGAATCGCATCGAATGCTTGTGGAAGCTTATGGCGATAATGCTTTATCGGAAACAACGTGCAGAGATTGGTTTCGCCAGTTCAATGACGACAATTTTGACCTGAGTGACAAAAAGTGTGAAAATCGGCCCAGGAAGATTGAGGATTGTCAATTGCAGGCTCTTTTGGACGAAGACGATACCCAATCGCAAAAAATGCTTGCCGAGCAATTGGGTATTTCTCAAGCAGCCATTTCCATGCGGCTACATGCCATGGGGAAGGTTCAAAAGATCGGAAAATAGGTGCCGCATGAACTGAACGATAGGCAGATGGAGCGACGCCAAATTCTGCTTGCCAGACAAAAAAAAAGTCGTTCCTGCATCGGATTGTGACAGGCGATGAAAAGTGGATCTATTTTCAGAATCCTAAACGCAAGAAATCTTGGGTTGATCCCGTCCAACCATCAACATCTTCCTCAAGACCAAATCGCTTCGGATGGAAGACGATGCTGTGCGTTTGATCAGGAAGGTGTCATCTACTACGAGCTGTTAAAAAACCTAGTGAAACTGTTAATGCTCACTGCTACCACCAACAACTGATCAAATTGCACCATACTCTGAAAAAAGGCTGCATTATCGGAAAAGACATGACAAGCTAATTTTCCTCCACGACAACGCACCATCGCACACGTCAACAATGATCCAAAACTACTTGGAGACACTCAACTGGAAAGTGCTACCCCATCCCGCTTACTCACCAGACCTGGCCCTTCTGACTATCACTTGTTTTCGATGTCACTTGTCGTCGATGGGCCACGCGCTCACTGAGCGGCACTTCGATTCTTACGAAGACGTCCGAAAATGGCTTGATGAGTGGTTTGCCCTGAAAGATGAGGAATTTTTTTGGCGTGGTATATACAAATTACCCGAAAGATGAGAAAAATTTATAATTAGCGAGGGCAAGTACTTTGAATAAATTTGTTTTGTTCCTAGGAAAAAAAATGTGTTTTTCTGACTAAAAAATAGCCGCTTTAAGCTTATACACCTGACTTATACATATCCTTTCCTAACTCCTTTTTTTTCACTACCTTTTCTCTTTCTTTCCATAATTTTTTCAGCACTCTTCCTTTTGTCTAAGTCCTTTCATATTTTTCTTATCTCATCATCACCCATCCCTAACCTTTCAAAGCTTCTTGCTATTTCCTTACATTCATTAACATAACGTTCTAAATTATTTTCACTGCGTTAGAAAAAAGACCTTTCCTTTTCTTTTCCTAATCAGTATTTATTTTTTTCCTCGGATTCCCGCATCTTAATTTAATTAATGCTCTGACTTCATCCTCTCTTCTCATTTCCATATTCTTACTCCTCAAATAATTTGGTAACTTATTCTCAATTCCTATCTTTTTATATTTCTTGTTATACTTTGTCCTATCGATTCTTTCCCTTTCTCATTGCCTCTGTAAATCTCTTTCCCTATTTATTAAATTTTATGTGAATTTTTCTTGGCCATGATCTATCACTTCTCTAAATTCTATTCCCCATCCATTTCTGTTATAATACTTCTTTCTCTTCACATTATGTTTATTGTTCCAATCGAATTTTTATTTTTCCTCCTAATACTCTCTGACTAGATTACCAATATTTCCAGATTTAATCTTTTTCTCATACCTTCTTGTCCTTAAATTCCATCCCCTCTCCTTAAGTTTATCCATTACCAACTCACTCATAATTATGTACCTTGGAGTGCAAAAATCTAAATTAAAAATCCACTTCACATAATCCAACATTTTTTCTAACTCACCCTTTTTCTCCCAATCCCTCTACTTCATATGCTATTACACTCTGTGTTAAATATTTAAATAGCATCCCTCTCTTACTAAAATCGTACATATCCTTATATATGCTTTCCTCCAATCCTTATATCTCTCTTGCAACCATTTTTTCTTTGTTATTTAACTTTTTAATATGATTTTTGTAATTCCTCTTCCTATCTAAAATAAAACATAAATATTTAAATTCTTTGCCCTTATCTAGCTTCTTATTTCCCCATTTCCATTTCTCTTTCTTCCTTCCATAAATCATTATTTTCTTTTATATACACAGTTCCAGTTTCCTCTCCTCCAAGAATTTTCTGAACGTGCACATCATATCTCGCAACGCTTCCTTAAATATTAGCCGTCAAAATTAAGCCATCCGCATGCTAACGACCAGTCCCTGCTTAGTTCAATGCCTCCTATCCTCTTTTTCTCTAAATTATTATCCGCATTATATACGTTGAACAAAAGTGGACTCATCACACAGCCCTGCCTTACTTCTTTCATTATCCTGAATTGTTTCGTGTATCTTTGTTTCGACCTTATTCTCCATCTCTGCATACATCTTCTCTATCTTCCTTACCAAGTATTCACTTACTCCTTTGTCTCTTAGAATTTCTTATAGCTTATCTCTATCCATCTTATCGAAGGCAGCCTTTAAATTCGCAAACAACATATATATGGTACTTTTTTCTTGCCTTCTTCCTGATTCCTTTCTTTCTATCAAGTATGTCAGTATGAAAATATTATCCAACGTCTTCTTCTAAATCCAGCTTGATTATCCGGAATCATATCTTTTGTTTCCATTTCTTTTTCCAATCTATACCTTAATCTCTGCATATATTTTATACGCCGTGCGCAATAACGAGGTTTCTCTATAATTCGTTACTCTCTCTTTGTCTCCTCTTTTATATAATGTATGTACAGTTATATTGTCCTTCCAATCTTGCGGCATCGTGCCTACTCTCCACATTTTTTGTAATAGACATACCAACTTTGATCTTAACCCTCGCTTGCATATAACCGCTTGCATATACTTCCGTAGGTATCCTATCAATTTCTGTCGCCTTATTTTTTATTTTAAACAACGCTTTATTTATCTCTTCAGCTTTCAATTCTTCTCTCTTTCCTTCATTTTTTTCTTTTTCTTACATTATATGGTAGATCTATTCATGTCTTGTTCTTGTGTACTTCAATTTCATCATCTTCAATTCCTTCCAATAGCTTTAAAATATTTTCTCCATTTCTCATTCTTTATATAATATTATTCTCTTTCCATACTTTCTTATTTCTTTTCTTATTTATATACTTCCATATATTCGCCTCCTTCTTCAGCTTTTTCAGTTTCTTTTCTTTTACTTTCTTTTTTTCTTTTTGCTTTTTCTCTATATATATAATAAATCTCTATGTAACAAAGCTCCTCTTCTCCAGATATTTTTCCTTTTCTCTTTTTATAATACCTTTCTTCCATTTTTTGTATATCCTCTTCACCTTTCTTTTCTTCCAACTGATATTCCATGGTGCAACTGATATTCTATCAATCTTCTATCAATCTCTTCTTTCTTTTTATTTTCTTCTTTACTACATTATTGAATACAATCTATTTAATTTCCTCTCACATGACTTCTATTTCCTTATTTTTATTTTCCTTGCATTATTTAGCATCTCTCTGTAACTCTCTATTCTATATAATAATTTCTTTTTCCTTGGTGATGTATTTCTCTTCATTTCGATTCTCTTTAGCACTGTTTTCTTCTAGCCCGAATGCGCTTCTTTCTTCCAATGTCATGCACAGAGGCATGTGCATTTGAGTCCATTCTCTCATTGATGTTAAATTCTATGATCCTATCGCAAATTTGGTCATTAGCCATCATAAAATCTATAACTGAACTACTTGCGCCTGCATACGTACGTTCTCCCTTCCTCCTTTGTTCTATCATTCATAATATGCTATCCGTATCAATTCTACAAAATTATTACCTCTATTATCTATCACCTTATCTTTATTACATTTCTTTTCCTTCACCCTCTAAATCCTCTCTTCCTATTTCCCCTATTCTAACATTAAAATCACCTCTTATAATTTTTCTCCATATTTTCCTCCTTAATCTTTTCCACCTATATTTCCCAAATTTTTGCCTTTTTGATCTCCATATACTGATTGACTATATTCAACTTTTTTCTCTGATACAATTATACCTTCTCACTCTTTGCTGATTAACCTATCTTTATTACTCCTCCATCCTTTTCTATTATAAAACCATCTTTTATCGTACTTCTCTCCTTTTTCTCCTTTTTAGCACAACTGCAATTCCATACATGTGTCTTTGGTAACTTATCTTTAAGAACTTCCCATCCCTTTTCATCTAACTATGACACACTTAAAAT
>NW_017259282.1:1136650-1141411 GCF_001594045.1 Atta colombica | reverse complement strand
AATACATTTTCCAATTACAGGCACGTCTTTCAATGATAAGTTGAAGAATACCAATAATATTAAGTACAGACCTTTTCACCTTTTTGTCCACCGCTAAACAGACAATAAACCATATGGTTTACGCTGTGATACATCGTGAACGGATTGAAAACAATCGTTCTGATATGCTTGATGTCTGAGCAACGGTCTATCGTATGCTAAGATTAAAGTAATTTTTCAAGTATGCGTAGTTTCGAGTAATGTAGTTTTTCTAATGCGGCCACTAAAGCGGATCCAAAGAGACAACCCATTGCCATATCTATCCAAACTGTGGGCAGGCGGCGTCACTATAAAGTGACAATATATAGTATAATATTGGGAGTACAAATTAGTTCTGTCCGTTTCCCTAAAGATGGCTCCAGCTGTTGTGAATGGTTCATAGTGACTGCTGATTTTAGCGGTTTCAGAGAGGTTAAAACATCTGCTAATAATATTCAGTTTATATCGCATTTAGTTTCATACAAAAATTTTGATTTTTATTTTGTTTGAAATGTCGAATTTTGTGTTAACCAAGCAGCATTTGCGGGAGGTTTTGATTTTCTGTTTTAATTGAAAGAAAAGTGCGGCTGAAGCCCATCGAATACTCGTCGAAGTTTATGGTGACACTGCTCCGACTGATAAATCATGTAGGGAATGGTTTCGATGTTTCAAGGATGGAGATTTCAGCGTTGAAGACAAGTCTCTCTCTGGACAGCCAAAAAAATTCGAAGGCAAAGAGGCATTATTCGAAGAGGATTAGAATCAAACGCAAGAGGAGCTTGCAGAATTATTGGGGATAACTCAACAAGTCGTTTCTGTACGATTGAGAGCCATGGGAATGATTCAAAAACAAGGAAATTGGGTGCCTTATGAACTGAAATCGAGAGACGTTGAAAAACGATTTTTCACTTGCGAACAGCTGATTCAAAGACAACAGAGAAAAGATTTTTTGCATCGGACTTGTGACTGGAGATGAGAAGGATATTCTACGACAACCCCAAGAAGAAAAAATACTACGCTAAGCTCGGTCAAATGTTGCCATTGACCTCAACATCAACATCACGGCCGAACATTCATGGAACATTTGAAGATCATGCTCTGTATCTGGTGGGACCAAAAGGATCTTGTTTACTATGAGCTGCTGAAATCGGGCGATCGGCTACAATTAATTCGTTTGAGCTGTGCATTGCGAGAAAAAATTGCGGCCGGAATACGAGCAAAGACATGATAAAGTTATTCTTCTTCATGACAATGCTCGTCTCATGTCGTTAAAGTCGTAAAAAAATATTTGGAAACGCTCAAATGGGATGTTTTACTGGTTGTTCCGAAGGATGCAGCAAGTCACCAGTTCACTTCTTTCGCAGAAATCGAAAATTGGCTCCAAAATTGGATCGCCTCCAAAGACGAGTTATTTTTTCGAGATGGAATTCGAAAATTGCCTAAGAGATGGGAAAAAATAGTAGGCAACGATGGACAATACTTTAATTGATCTGTTCATTCATTTTGTTTTGAAATAAATGCATTTTTAACGGACCGAACTAATTTGTACTCTCGATATATAAATGTTAAATTATGATTTTTCTTTATTTTGAAAAACTATATTCGTTACAATCATATCATAGTAATTAAAATTGAATTTTTGACAAAAAGAATTATAAGAGTGGGGAATAGCGTTTTTTTCTCTGATTGGTTCCGTCATTTTTTTCGCTCACTTCCGCAAATGCGCATGTGTACATGTATACGTACCGATAGGAATGATGTCCTCTGGCGTTCAACGCGCGGCGCTACACATATCGTACTGAAGCGCACGCATATGTGTATGGTAACGCGGTGGAGCATATTCGCGAAGGGTGAAAGAAGTGGGAGGGGGGGGGGGGGGGGGGGGAGACGCTCCAATATTCTGTTCTTAGCACACGATTGAAAGAGAAAGCGTAATTGGATGTGATGCTAACTCGCAGTATCCTTTCGCTGTCTCATACATTTGTTACTAATACGAGTGAGATATCTCTCGCTCGCCAATATTCATAATAATACTTTTATTATGCACAAAATGTTGTAATTATGCATAAAAATTTTTAATACTGTAAAAAATTTTTGTGCATAATTACGTGTAATTTTGAAACTCATTCTAATAGCTTTGCATGCATTTATAAATTTGCGTATTCAAATGAAATTAATATTTTGTATCGCAAGATGGCAAAATTAAATTTACAATTAAATTTAAGAACATATAATAAAATAAATAAAAAAAATATGATATAATGTAATGCCACGCGCCAGGAAACACCATTCTTGCCGGTATATGTACTATCACATATGGGGTGCATTCATTTACATAGCGATTAGCGCAGAGAATATCATTTAATCTTTGTTTAATACTCAGTGAACTCAATGAACAACAAGGATAAAGTAATACTTCTGCTCTAACCACTGCATAAACAAATGCAGAGATAGTGTACACTATTGTACACAGCCATTTACACTGTTTCGAGCAAGTTTTCTGTGTGTCAGAAGTGAGTTGTCTATTTGCTAATCATTTTATTCGGCAAGTCATTCAAAGTGAAAAGAAGGAGAAATGAGTGACGAATGGATTGCAGTGGAATTATATATTCTTTTAATGAAATAAAAACGTGAATTTCTTGTATAGTCATTATAATTTAATCTATTTGTTCATTAACACATTAGAGCTATAATGCTTAGCTATGCAGATTATTGCACAAAGTCTGCCAAAAAGAATTTTAAAATGCATTTTCCTCGAAATTCATAAAGACCATATGTGTAACCATATATGTAACTACCATATTGCTAATGCAATTAAAAGCTGGCGAAAACACCAAGCGCGTGGTGCAAGCGATCTCTATCTCTTACTTAAATAGCTTCAGTATACGCGCATGCGCGCATTTCTAATCAATTACGTATATCTACACTGGTCCATGTCCGCATGTTTATTGCGGATGTATATGATTACACATGTGTCCAACATTGTTGTTTATATAAAAGTGTTAAAAAAAGAAACAAAAATATGACTTTGTTACTTATGCCAGCGCACACTCGAGATACTGTGGAAGTGAAAAATCCAATATTTTATATCTTGCGGTCTTCGCATACTTCCCACTCCCAAAAAGAGGCTGCATTAGCAATATAGGAGTATATATGAAAAAGACGAAAAATTTGTGCTGAAAACACAGGACGACAAGACTGGCCTCCGTCTAATAATTCAGTGTTATATAAAATTAATAAAAACATGTTTTTGTGACTTTTTAGTATAAATAAATTATTAAACGATGTATGTTGTATATTATTCCAACTATATTTTAATGCAGAAAATGTGGACTGAAAATGGCAAGCTATGCTGAAAAAAAATACTATTCCAACTGTATTTAGTGAGCTGACTTTAGAATACACAGAAAGGTGTATATAAGATATATTGATTTATTATTTTATATTATTATACATAATTCTATTACTATAATATTTTGAATGATAATGTTTTGAATGTAAATTGACAAATTATATATATACTATATATATACATATATATATATGTACTATTATTTTATATATATATACTATTATTATATATATACTATATATAATAAAGTATTTATATACCTAATAAAAAATTAAATTATACTCATAAAAATAATAAAATAAAATAAAATAAAAAATACTCATAAAAAGGTAGTTAATATTCTTAAAATCCTATTTTTAAACTCATTCATTTTTATACTATTTATTTTAACAAATTTATTAAACAAATTTAACTTATTTATATTTACCTCTGTTATCATTCTTTTTTAAATTTATTTATTAAAATCCTTGATTCTCTTCCTCTGCATTTAGCAGAACATTTATTACATTTTGCAATTGTTGAAAGTCTTCTTTGCGCTGATTGTATTATATTTTTATATCTAAAGGAATAGCAGACATTCTGCTGAACGCACTCATTATTATATGTACATACAGTCAGAAGCAATAAGACACTTTTTTTTGATGAGTTTAAAAATACGCGATTATTAAGATTTTAGATGAGGTGAGATATTCTAAATAATTATTGAGAATATATTATATGAAATTTTTTTGTGAATTAAATATACACATTCTGTCATTCATGCGTGATATTTATAATTAAACATGTTAAACTTCAAATTCCAGAATAAATAATACACAGTGATACATAGCAGAAATCTATTGGCTGCGTTCAACGGACTCAACAGTTGAGTGTGCGCTCACGAGAGCAGTTCAATTGCGCACTGTAGCAATTGCCCACTGCCAGTCACAGCGACTTCTGCCTAGGAAGTTTTTTATTTCTTTTCTAGCGCTGTAATTGGCTTGTGCGCAATTAAATCATGGACAATTGCAAGCCTCTCAGCGCTAGGTGCTATTGATGTATTCTTTCAGATCTAAAATGATTGAATGATCTAAAAGAATATACCAATAACAGCGCTCACTCAACTATTGAGTCCGTTGAACGCAACTATTTGGTTTGTTCACGTCACATGCTCTAAATTAACTCAGAGAGTATTTGGATCACAGATAAGATAGCGGATAGAGCAGTTAGATTCATGTGCTCCAATATTCAATGACACGAACGGATTTAGAACAAGTGAGCATGTCATCTCCGCGAGACTACTTGAGCGGGTCGGACATATGCCTCGTTTCAAGTGTTACCTCGATTATTTGAAAAGTGTTTTTATATAAAATAAATGTGTTTTTAATAAATAAATATAAAAGTAATATTAT
>NW_017259282.1:1131048-1136550 GCF_001594045.1 Atta colombica | reverse complement strand
TTATTTATTTATTTTATTTATTTATTTCATTTCTTTTCTTTTATTTATTTTTATTTATTTATTTTATTTTTTATTTTATTTTATTAATATTATAATATTATATTATGTAATATTATATTTTTATATTCATATTAAAAACGCATTTATTAAATCCGTTTTTATATAAAATAAATAAATTTTAAATACTTTTTTCGATACAGTACGTTTTCCATTACGCATGCGTGCGTAACATGTCCCAATCGCACCACTTTCTGAGATGAGGCAAATGGGACATACTTTTAAAGACCGCACAAAATTCCGTAACAGTATGCGTAAGATATGAACTTAAGCCGATGAACCAATCAGAATACTGCTTTACGTAATCTAAGGAAATCTGGAAATGGAAATAACAATAAACTTATCCATAACTTGCAATAAAGTGAATTTCAACCGATTGAAACTCGCCTTATGAATAAGTTTACTGCTATTTCTATTTTCGTTAGAGTATGTAACTCTAAAACAGTATCCTGATTATCGGCTTATCGGCTTAAGTTTACTATTACATATCTTAAGGTTACTATTACAGAAATTTGTCTGCGGCAGCCCTAGCCCCTACAATAGATTGTTAAGCCTTAAGCCATAAAGAATGGACGAATCACAATCAATTATTCTTCTCACATTCGAATGTGAGTTGGTTAATTTCTTTTTAGTAGTCACTAATTACGAATCTGGCCTCAGATTTTCAAATGGACTTAATATAGCGAAAATTAAAAAATTAGTTTTGAGCTGTAAAATGGGGTCAAGTAATTTTCAATTTAATTTTAATTTTTTAATTTTGATTTCAAATTCGTAATAAGCAAAAAAAATTTACTTAACCCCATTTTACAGTCTCAGAAGTAATTTTTTGTCCGCTATATTGGATCCGCCATTTTGAATTTCAAAAATATGAGGTCAGAAGCATAATCAGCGATCCCGACAAACCCCGAGTAACAAGTTACATAAAATCAAACAATTTTTCGCTATTTTGTCCACCATATTGGACCCGCTATTTTGAATTTTGAAAATCTAAGACCAGATTTTTAATCAGCGTCCCTGAAAACCCCCGAGTAACAAGTTTCGTTAGAATCAAGCAATTTTTCGCTTTTTTTGTCCATCATTTTGGATCCGCCATTTTGAATTTTTTAATTTTAATTTCAGATTCGTAATGAGCGACTCAAAAAAACATTTCAAACTCCATTTTCGGTTAATTAGCTATTGTTAATTAGTCACAATCACATTTATTGTTAAAAAAGGATGAATTTTTCTAGTTTGTTTATTTAAAATACATTTCGTTAAGACTAGGAATGTTTCGGTTTTTTTATAACGGTTTTTTTATAACAATTGATGTTCTAAACACTGATAATGTTCTTTTCATTGAGTAATGTGTTAGAAACTGTAGGAAAAACGTAAAAACTGAAATTAAAAAGGTATTACATATGTGGGACACTGTGTCGCAAAAAATTAAAGCTTAAAACACCTATTGTAGATTCGGACCATCGACGTAATACTGAACGAAGCATTAACATCGAAACCATCTTGGCAGACCTAGAAAGAGATAGAGCGATTAGGGAGTAATAGTAAATCATATAATCAAGGGCCCTGAGATATTAAGTTGATACCTCAGGGCCCTTGATTATATGATTCACTACTATCCCGTAATCGCTCTATACATCTGTGCTCAAAATGTTATTTTTGTACAAACACGTAGAAACCATATTTCAAGTTTTTTGTATCTAATAATTAATAATAATTAATGTAAGTTTATAATTATCTGCTAATATCAATCAATACTGTAATGGCTCCTGACTTTAAAGAATACACTACTATCCTCCTTCTCCTGAAACATAATTCGACCATAAGACAAGAGAAAGAGTGTTCAACAGGAATCGATGTTGAGTATATTGATAGTAAATTCAATATGACAACTACTACGAATTACTCCAGCCAATCAGAGAAATATATCGCTCATGTGACCCTTTGCAAATATCTATATTTCTATCTAAGGTATCAATCAGGTATGAAACTTTATGGTGGAAAGTGAAAATTTTTACCATTGAAATTAATGGAGAAAATTTTCACTTTTCACTTTCCTAAGAATAAAATTTTATGATTGTTATCCTGGATAAAGATCCTACAAAGATTTGCAAAGTGAGCGATATATTTCTTTGATTGGCTATAGTAATTTTTATAATAGCTGCCATATTGAATTTACTATCAATATACTCAACATCGATGTTTCACGATTGATATTCAGTATTATATATCAATGATTCGGACTAATTGATTCATGGAATATGCTCTAAAGTTAGTCACATACATACTTTCCCTAATAGTAAGTTTTTCAATCAATTGCGTTGATCGATTGTTAAGGCTTAAACACAATAGACACAGGCAATAGTCATAGAAAATGGGGAATGACAAGCTGCCAATCAGAGTTCTGAGTTCTATAATATCAAACCTACACACTAGAACTCTGATTGAATAGCTCGTTATTCATTATTGCCTGTGCCTATTGTGTTTAAGCCTTTACGATTACGGTTACAAACGACCGAATCGAGCAACGCAATTGGTCGAAAATTTACGTTACGTTTACGGTTATGTTACGGAAAGTGTGTGTGAGATTAGCTTAACGCGACGCCAACATCTAGTCGCCTATTGGTTCCTGTGACGCGAACGTATTGAATGTGTTGGGTATTTTGGAACGTGCGACGTGAAACAAACTAAAGAGCCTCACAGGGAGAGAGGCAAATTGTATCACGTAACTTAGTTTCCTCTGATTGAACCTAGTAATCAAACTACTTAGAATCATGATGGGGATATACTGTTTAGATTAGATGGCAAAAGCAATATGCTTGTCACCTTGTGTTGCAATTTCCTTCTCAATTGATAAGGTCTTTGTAAATGATACATATGTATTATTAATCTTAGAAGTATGTACTTTCCTCTATTGTACATGAAATAAAACTATGAATTTTTACATTTCAGATATCAGAATTTGTGCTTATTATAAAATGCCTGTCAGGTACAGTGCTTCCAAATGCACGAACTCTAATAAAGATGGATATTGCTGCACAACATTTGCTCAAGATCCAAGCTTGAGATAAAAATGGATTGATGCTGTTGGAATTCCTGATTGGAAATCTTAAAAATCAGCTGTATGAGATTGATATCGAATCATGTATACAAATGTTTTATAATGTAATTCCCATAACCACCAACAAAAATAATATCAATGTTATAATTTCTTACTCAATATCAATTAAATTCAATATAATGCGAATATGTAAAGATTACGTAGTGCGTGAAAAATTCTAATATATTGATGTTATGTTAATAATAGTTGGTGGGTGGGGGCAGATATTTTTCTCTAATGCATACCTCTTATTTTTTAGATTCTTTTCATCAGAATTATTCTACGTTGAGCAAAAAAGTTATGAGGAAAGGTGCCATATAAAATTTGTTTGCAAATGCAATGAATCTGTAAAATTAGAAAGAAAAAAATTGATTATTCATAATATTATATTATTCATAATATGATAGTTATTGCATAAAAAACTGCCAATTTTATGTGATATTGAATGGTGTGATTAAATTATCAGTATTTTTCTTTTCTTGTTATAGATGTAACAATTTATAATAATAAATATTGTAATATCTAAAAACTTATGTTGAATAAATATTATATTTTTCTTAATTAATTTATTTTTCTTAATTAACATATATTTTTTATGATATTTATAATTAATCTTTATATTTCTTCATTTCAGTTTCTTCATTTGAGTTTCTTCATTTCAGTTCAACATTTATATTGCAGATCATTGATCATTGTCTTTTTTTGCAGATACTATTTTATTAGATAAAATAGTGCATATTACTTTTATTAGATACTGTTTTCAATGATATCTGCAATACGAATGTTGAATTCTTACAAATCTATGAAGTAATGCAAATTAAGTCACAAAATATTATACAAGAAAATGAAATTTTAAAAGAAAGATTTCATCATTTACAGGATAATTTTATAAAATTTTTTACATTTGATATATAATGCATTAATTCCTTGATCATGATGGTTAATTTTGCACATATTTCCAATTATATAAATTCTAGACGTCTTATTCTAAGAGATAAAATTTTTAATATTATTTTTGATTATGATATACATGCTATTTATACAGAATTTATTGACGATTATAGCTACTTAAGATTTCAAAAGTTTTTAGGGCCCCACTGCCCATGCATTTCAGTATTGGTCTTTCTTGGGAAATCTGATGTGTATCCTTCATAGGATTTATTAAAACATCTGGATGCACAACAAATATGTGGCATCGCCAAAATATATAAAATCCAAATCTATTACAAGAAAATTAATAATGAAACAGGTACCTTTAATTTCCATACTGTTCCATATTACTTATTTTTAATAATGAAGCGTTTATTAATTTAAAGCTTATTCATGATAATATATACATTGCTTTTTCTCACAATTTTACATAGATGTGATAAATTAACTTACCAAAAATAGTCAAAACAATAGGCAACAGAAGCTATTCCAGCATGCAACACGCGCACATATATTCTGTCAGAAGAGATTGAGATTGAGGTTATCTTCATGAAGCATAAATGCGTGTCCATACCCCAGTCAATCAGAATCACCCATAGTCACGTGACGAGTTGGCGAGTCTCTCTTTTTAGGGTTTCTATAAAAAGAATTAAATGATGTGCGTTCCAACTCATACATCGAGCGCGTAGCTTGCAATATTGATACGCAACATTTCAAAATCATTCCGTTTTTTTCAATGCATAACACGCATGAAGCGATTGTGAATTCCGCACGATTTCCTATTGGGTTGTGAACTAAATAGATTACATTGATAATGTTAAAAATGCGATTGCGATTTATTAGTTATAAGATATAGAACAAATAAATTTTTTTTTTAAAAGTTTCTTATTTGAAGTAAAGGGAGAGATTATATACAGTCGCGATTGTCCGAACGTTTCGGATTGCGATTATTAGCATCTAAGATTGATTGTGATTTTAATGTCCGAACGTTTCGGACATTACAGTTATTTTGAGATTAATTAAATTCATGAACTTAGAATATTATATTACTAACTTCTAACTTTGACCGATCCATAGACGCTCTCTACTATATTATGTTGTTACATTAACTCGGTTTCTATTTATTACTTTTTTTTAACTTTTAGAGATGGTTTAAGAAAACATAAATAATAAGGAGCAACAACGCAAAATATCTTTAACGAAAGTCGTATGTTTAAAAATTTTAATATAATTAAAGTAAATGTTTCAATCAAGCCTTGATAATCATCACAATAACCTTCACGTAACTTTCAAACGACTATCAAATCAATGATTCCATCGTATGTCCCGTTCTAAATCAAACTTATGTCTGAAATATTTTTCCGTATCTTCCATATTTGTCGAGATATTTGCCTGGTTTGATTAAAATGATTCACCCTGTA
>NW_017259282.1:1115709-1130948 GCF_001594045.1 Atta colombica | reverse complement strand
TATATGTATTTATATTTAAATTTATATATAAAATTATATATAATTATATAGAATTATGTTACGCCAAACCCAAACCTTTAAAAATTTGATCAAAGGAGACAATGAGAGAGAATAAAGAGGGTATAGAAGGACGGTTAGACTCAATCTGACAATATACGCACAAATGCTACGGTTTCGTTTTCACTGACCGCGTCACATCATCCGTTTTCATCACGAGTTAACCAATCAAAACATCCCATTTATTATAGGTATGGTTAACACGATGCTGCAGGCGTTTGAGGGATCAATTAAAAGAAAAAATTTTACAAACTGATCAATTAAAAAATGCTTCAAAGCATTTGTAGAGACTTTGATCACCGTTGTAACGTTTAATTAGAAAGATATATTTGTCGAGATTAAGTTAATAGAGGAGATTCTGTTTTCAATCACCAATCAAACTTTTCTCTGTAATTTAAATTTTTAGAGTTTTGTAAAGTATTTGTAATATAAATTTTTAATTTTTTTTATAATGAATTACAGAACGCAATCTTAATTGCAATCTTTATGATGGCTTGCCGCTAGATCGGAGTGAATATAAACTAAATAAAAAAATTAATATAGTTACATTGTATGCATGTACATCTAATAAGGACCTTAAACATCTGCAACGGAATACCCTGCCGTGCTATACCGCAATAGTAATTTTTTTCCTTACACGGGAATTCAAAATTGCCAATAACAAGATATTGGCTCTGACTTTCACATTTGTAATGAAATCAAATACACAGTTGAACTTCGCAGAAACTTTGAAAAGTTAAAAATGATACACAAACAAAAATTACATTCACTCCAGCCTAGTGGCAAGTCATCAATTGCAGAGATTGAAATTGAGATTGCATTTACTATAATAAAATTTGAAATTCACACGTTATGTACGTTTACTCTACGAAATTCTAAAGAAAGAAAAGTTTGATGCTACTCGAGAACAAAATCCCTTCAAACATTAATCTAATCTTGACGAATGTTAAACGCTAGCAACGCTAGAGTCTTCACGGAGTCATCTGTAAACGCTAACGCCAATACACTATCTCGGAATAGCGTTAATAGCGCACAGTTGTGATGTAACATGCTATCGTTAGTAACATCATGATCGCGTTTGTTAGCGCTATCTGCAGCTCCGCGAACAGTTTGCAGCGCTAAATAACATAAATAGCATCTTTCCGAACGCATTCATTATAAAAAAAATTTGAATAAAAAAGATGTTATCAAAACAAATAAATATTTTTTTAAAATATATATTATATTGTAATGTATAAATATATATTATATACAATAATATCAAAAATATTATAATAAAATTCTAATTTTTTATTAATAATTAAACTTTTTTTATTAGGTGCTTCGAAATAAATATCCTAAATCTAAATAGTTAAAATCGCATCGCTTTTAAAACCGATTTTACATTAGTTACAAGCTGATTGCAAGTTTGTTGCGACAGCCAATATGAAGTGTTGATTTCAAAATGCGAGCTTCAGATTGGCTATCGCAACAAATTTGCGATCAGTTTGCAACTAATGTAGAACCGACTTAAGAGCAAAACAAGTAGTATCTCGTTATGTACTTTAAAAAAATTAATTTATTAATAAATTTTTTAATAAATTCGTTACCTTACGATATACAGCGTACACAATTTAAAATTGTCAACATTTTGTTACTTCACTGTATTGGTGATGACATTAACAATTAATATATTAACCGTTAACACAGATAAATAACAACATAATCAAAATCACACGCTGTGTTCCAAAATCGATCAACTTCGGATGCCAATACTGAAAATCTAACAAGTGAATTTCAAAACGCAGCCATAATGCATAAAAACATGCATAAGCGCGAACGCTAGACTAATATAGTGTTACGTGCATTTTTATTAATATAAGGCAAAAAATGTTAAAAAAAACACTTTTTTAAAAATTATGCTACAATACATAATAAGTAGCTTGAATGCTACAAACTACGTTATGAGTGATTATGGTACATAGCATAATTATGCTACGGTTGACTACACTGGTGCACTAGTATGGTCTGCCGAATTCGCTATAAGGTTAGCTAAACTGGGATTACAAACGATTTCAACAAGCAAAATGCTAGATTCATATTGGATCTGACATGCGTCGTACTCTGCAACCAATCAGAAAACAGGATTTGCTTCGTATCATCATACATCAAACATTCTTCTGTCGGTCGACTGTAACAGTATGCCTTTCAACAAGCGACATAGTGCAACACAGTACGACACAATGATCATATCATCTTTGATTTAACATTGGCAAACAACAAGGATGTAATGATCCATTGTGTCATTTATATCGCTTATTGAAAGGCTCAAGACAGGGGAATACTCGATTGTAGTTGGTTGGTTCTTACATTATTGATTTGGTTTAAACACTCGGTGGAAACTAGGCCAACGAAATAAAATTCTGCTTTCTGATTGATTGTAGAACGTCATATCCAGTCGCACGTCGGATCCAGTGACAAATAAACTTTAATATGAATGTTTTTAAATATATTAACTTATTTCTATGCACGTTTCATCAATACTTTTATTTTTTCAATCGATTTATTTAATAATTGCATTTAAATCAGTTAATTCTATTAACAAGTGCTTAGTAACGTGAATTTGTCACTGATCCGTGCCATTTATGCTATATGTAAAGGCCATTTTACATTCGTATCATAGACGTCGCAAGCTTGTTGCTTCAGCCAATCCGATGTTTCAATTTTTAAATCGCATGATACTTATAACGCTTCCGACGCTACGATGAATATAGAATGGTTTTAAGGTGATTCCCATGCAGCGGATCGTACTTAAGCGAATTGATATCGCCAATCACAGAATCATTCTCTTAGATCTGTTTGCAAATTTTGCAAGCAGATTTAAGAGAATGATTCTATGATTAGTGATACACATTATTCTAATAAGCTACGGTTCACTTGTTACAAATACTTTGAAGCGTTTGATTGATCAATCGGAAGAAAGAATTTTACTAATTGACCAATCAAAAAACGCTTCAAAGCATTTGTAACAAGAGTCAAATGGATCGCATCATAGAAGAAAAAAGAAGCAACAGTTTATGCGGTTCTTATAGTTACCTAGGCTACGTTCCAAAATTTTTTCTTTCAAGGAAAATTTTACTTTCAAAGAAAATTTTATTCGAAATATATAGTACACGTAACGTATACTATAGCATACAGAGTAAAATCTTCCTCAGAGAAGAAATTTTGGAACGTAGCATTATAGTTAGTTTCTGTACCGCGTACCACATATCGCGCTACATGTAATCGCACCCTCAGACGTGACATGAGAGGTTATGTAGATCCTGCGTGATTAAAATTTTCGCTTATTTCGCGTATATTGAATATTTATGCATTCTACAAACAAACAGGAAATTCCAATAATATGACGGTCAGGACGCTTTTACATTTGGGCGACATAGCAAACAGATGGTGCGGATTTTTAGTGTTTATATAAAGTCTCAGACACGAGAGAATAGCGGATAGAAATAACACGATTTCATTCTACCAGAAATCAGATACATCGGAATATACAATTTCTTCAAGATAGTTGAAATCATATTATTTCTATCACTATTTCCTTGTATTGTGTCCGGGATTTTAGACTATCATTTTTTGAAATTTTGATAATTATTCAGGAGATTAGGAGATGCTTCTCACCTTCAATTTCAATGAAATTATGTTTATTCGATGTGTTTCTGCATGAAACGGAAGATTCTGGCATTAAAATGTGCTCAGTCTCTCAAAATAAGATATTAATCATTAAATTTTTTTTTAATTGTTAACAGAAACCTGAGAGTAAACATCTCAGTCTTTTTCAGGATAATGTTTTTATGGTTCTTTTCTTTTTGTTATTATGTGAATCAGACAAGGATAAACAATCAAAATTGATTATATTATCGTTTTTGAATAATAAAAAACAGAAACACGGAAACATGTCGCTTTGCCCTTCGAACCGAGATATTAATCCTTAAAATCGATGATTATTCAGGTTAAAAAAAATCTATCGCAGCAGTGGTTCATTGCTTTAAAAATATAAATTTACTTTAAGAACACAATTTTTCACATTAAAAATAAATTTTATGCTAAAAGAGTTTATATTTTTAAAGCAGTGAATTTGTGTTTTTAAAGCAATAAACCACTGCTATGACAAATTCCCTAACCTAAGTAGTCGTCAACTTTAACTTTTAATATCTCGGTCTGTGGGGCAGAATGATACTTTTTTCTGCTAGATTCTTTTATTTCATGCAAACGCATCGATTTAGTGTATTTTTATCAAAATTTGAGGTGGAAGAGAATCTCTATAATATTTACAATGAATTATACAGAAATTATATAAGATCTCAATTACTGTGCCTATCCTTATTATGTGCTTTTGTATTTCAATAAATCAAAGAAAACTAGCACAAATAAATAAAAAAACATATTTTTGTTTGTTAAGTTAAATTATTAACGCATATGATACCGAAGATAATATTTTATTTTTTTAGTATTAAAGTATTTTAAATATTTTTTGAAAGATGAGGAATTTATGTGAATCCAGTAATACTTTGTTCCTATTAATGTGCCATATATTGCTGAGAACATTGTGTTATGAATGTACTTTGAAATAAATATAATTAAAAATGAAATAATGATTTATGTAATATTAACATAAACAATTAGTTTAAATTTATTACCTGTTTTAGTAACTATATGTTAAAATGAATCAAATGTGGATAATAAGCACATAAATTGGAGGTATATTAATAAGGCCATCACTATTTAGAGGACTCACTAATAGGGACAAAAACATATTTACTATTTTTGTCAAAAATTTTATAAAATAACATTTTTTTAGATTAAAGAAATATTATAAGAAAAAGTAGTTGAAAAAACGATATTGATTACAAGCAGATAAAATTAAAGCTATAATATTTAATAATTAATTCAGTAATAAGCATTGGCATAAAAGGCACATTAACAGGTATAATTATTCTAATTCATCTTCTCTTTGGTGAAAATTTTTTTTGAATTGGAACATTTTTCAGAAATATTCAGAAAGTTTATATCTTCTCTCAGAATTTTTCATACAAGTGAATTCTGAAATATTCTGAAATTTTTCATCCCACAATTTTTAAAAAATATTTTTAAATATTTTAGATTTTATAATTTCATAATATTTTATCAGAAATTATATTTACAAAAAATCTTAGAAATGTTATATTTCATAATTAATATATGTAAAAAATTATGAGAAAAGACGTAGATTTTCTGAAAAGTGTTCCAATTTATATAAAAAATGTGAGAAAGTTATAAAATTATATAAAAATCCTAAAAAATTATAGAAAAATTCTGAAAAATTATATGAAAAACTCTGAAAAAATTTTTCATCAGGGTTGTGCTGCAGTAAATTATAATATTGAATTTTTTTCCTTTGTGACAAGCTATGAAATATTACTTTACAATTCAGTAATATTATTTTGTTACTTAAAATGGTAAAATAGTTAGAACTATAACTTTGCTAAAATGATAAATATCTCTGCATTGTGTAAGGTATAAAGATCTTATTAATAAAATATTAGATTGAACATGTCATATTTGTATTTATAAAAATGTATCAACGCCTGAGCCATAGAAAGCCTATATCGCTCGAAAACAACATGAAGAAAGGTCTCTATCAAGAAATGAATGAAAAGCGATCTATTATTTCATATGAAGCGTGAAGACTGATCTATCTCTGTCGGAACTCATACGAAGCACGGTTTTTTATCAAGAGAAAATAAGAAGAACATGAAATTCAAGTGGCATGAAATTAAAGAAGAATTTATTATATTACAATATTTCACTTCTCATAAATTTAGTTCTCACAAGTTTAGTTACGGAAAATTAAATAATATATAAATGAGTGCGAGATACAGAAATGAAGATCAACGATTTCCGTTCTCAGTCATACTATTATAAAATTTATAAAAAAAATATATTGCGCTATATAACCTCTTCTTTAATTTCGTGCGACTTGAACTGTTTTTCTTATTTTCTCGATACAAACCATACTTCGTATGTATTCTGACATAGATCGATCTTCACGCCTTATGCGTAATAAACCGCTTTTCATTCATTTCTTGATGTAAATCTTCCTTTATGTTTTTCTCGATAGCACCTACGGTTCAAGCATCGGTGTACAAAATTATATTTTCTTCTTTTATATTCAAAATATTTTAAAAATCAGATATATACTTGTATTGTAATCTCTTATACTTGCTATAACTGAAATATGTTCTGATGTATTTATGGAATTTTAGTGTTTTCATAAATAGACAATACTGCAAGGCCAAAATGCAGCAAGTATTACAGTACAGACAAATAAGAAGTTTAAAGAAGTCACAGATATTCAAATCAGAGTCTCCTTTTCCTAAAGCTCATATCGAAATTGGAACTGTATCATCTGCAAAGTTATGGAAACATCTTGGTTTCACCATTATGGTAAATAAATAATATAACAAAGCTATTTTTAACTATTTAAGAATGTACCTTTCCACTTGTGCATGAAGAAAAAACAAGAAATATGAAATAACAAAAAAGAAATATCACTAACTTTCTTTTTTTCTTTTTTTCGGATTAAATCGGATTAAACTGAAAAAATCGAAAAGTTCTCCATTATTTTGCAATTTTCGCTATAGTTAATAAGATATTTATAACTAAAAATAGCCGAATGAATACTTTTAATAATTTTTTATTCGAGTACTATTAACTTATTTTTGTAGAAAAACAATAAGATAAAAATGGTTTATTTTCTTCTTATAGAATTCCAAATTTTTTCAAAATTTTTTATATACTTTTTAGTATTATATTTTTTTATTGCTAATTACTTTTTATCAACATGAGAAAATGCGGCAACTAAGAAATTCTGAAAAAAATTCTCAGAATTTTATGAGAAGAGAAACAATTTTTGTTTCTTGCCGTTTTTCCGAGGACTTTTCGATTCAGTTTAGTCTGCTCTATCTGCCCATGAAATATTTGACGATTATTTGGGAATTATGGAATACCCTGTATAATATGTATATATGTGTATATAATTTTAAAAAAATATTTTTAAAATACTAACTTTTCTTAAAGTAAATAAACGACATATGAATATTTTGCATCATTAGTTTTTGTTTCATTAGTTTAGCGGTGCCACTATAGCAGGTGCTGCAATTTGGGAGTACGAACGTATCAGAAGCCAGACGTACAGACTAATCCATCGTTATAGACAATTTCGAATTAAAGTATGTATTGTTTGAAGAAATTCGATAGATACTTTAGTTAGAATATACAATAATACATTGGTTAGCGAACAGGATGGAAGAGTGAGATGGAATCATGGTGGCAGAACTTGACTGAAGGACAGAAGATGTTTGTCCCTATATGTTTTATAAATGCAGTTATATTCTTATTGTGGCGAGTGCCGACATTGCAGAAAACAATGGTGCGTTATTTTTGCGCCAATCCGGCTTCTAGTAAGTGATACCATCGTCTTGAGTAACTAATGCTTGCAGTTTATAACAATTATTTTGCTTCTGAATTATCGTAAATGTTGATTAGAATAATTCTCATGTAAGGTGCGTCATGTTGGTCTATGGTACTTTCCACCTTTTCACATTACTCCATAATCCATCTGGCTGCGAATATGTACGTGCTGCACAGCTTCAGCACAATAGCTGTGACAGCGTTGGGGAAGGAGCAATTTTTGGCTCTATATTTATCAAGCGGAGTAATTTCCAGCTTTGCTAGTCACGTGTATAAAAATATGTTTGGAATGCCAGGCCTTTCTCTAGGAGCGGTAACTAACTTTAATTTGAACAATTAAAGTAACAAATAGTTGTATATTGCAGATATGTTGAAAATTATCTGAAAGTAATAATATAGTTTCATATTTTTTGCGTATGTCTGTATATCTTCTATTGTATTATATCTATCTGTTTAAGTTTCAACTTTTAATAGTTATTTTTATTTTAGTCTGGAGCGATTATGGGTATTCTTGGATTTGTATGTACACAATATCCTGACATACGACTCTGTATAGTTTTCCTTCCCATACTCACGTTTACAGCGGGTATGGTAAGTATCCCATCTTATCCAAATTACATGATTACGAACATGAAGATAATAGGCGCGTTCAAGTTAACAAAGCGGTTAGCCTGTTTGCCGCCTGTTTGAGCAAATGAGCACAATTGGTTATTACTTACAGATCCAACTAATCATATACAATCACTCGGTAAGCATACCTAGCCGCTTTGCCGTCTTGAACTCGCCCATTATTACATAAGAACAGAATTCATAAATTACGTAAGATTCGAGATGGTCTTAAGCTAGTGTTTGAGATGTCATAAACCAATCAAAGGCCGGTATTTACAATCAGTTCTTATTTTAAGACTGTCTTAAGTAATGTCTTAATGCGTAAGTCGCTAATGCGGCCTTCTAATTGGTTCATCTTAAGATTGTATTTAAGACGGTCTTAAATATAAGATCCAACTATGAATATACCGATTAAAGAGCCGTATTACCATTTTAAGATATTGCTTGAGACATCTTGAAATTAAGAATGGACTTTGGATTCCAGCCATAGTCTTCCATGGTATAATCGTATTGTATTTTTTACTTAGGCAATTAAAGGAATAATGGCTTTGGATGTTGTTGGTTGTATCTTAGGGTGGAAATATTTTGATCATGCTGCGCATTTAGGTGGTGCATTGTTTGGAATGTAAGTTTCATTACATGATATAATTCTTATAAAATAAGCAATTTCTACTGCTATATTTTAATAAATTTAAAAAATAAAAGATTAACATATAATGTTCTAAATTTAAGCAATGCTATTTTCTAGGAAAATAATTTCACTATTTTATTAAGGAAATGATATAAATTAAGAGATTAGCAGATATTGATATAAATCACACATACGCATGCATGCACGCACGCGTCACTCACACACACACACACACACACACACACACACACACACACACACACACACACACACACAAATTTTTTTCTAACAATACAATTTCCATACATAATTTTTTTCTAACAATTACAGATTCTGGCAAGTGTGGGGTAATGCCAATATTTGGCAGAAACGAGAGCCTCTTCTAAGTCTCTGGCATGAATTCCGAGAACCTCCAAGATCATAATGATATTTCCCTTTTTTCTAAATTTAGATTTCAATTTGTTATATTGTTTACGGTATATTCTGTGGATAAATTGTAAAATTTTAATCGTCATGCAAGAATATTTGCTTAAAAAAAACACAAAAATTCAGATATACAATATTTCTATTATTTATAATTCCATATTTTTACATGTAGTAAAATATAAATTTTTGAACAAAATAAGAAAGTATAAAAGTTATTCTTTATCATATAAAACTCAAAAGTTATAACCATAATTGTAGTATTTTTTAAATTTATTTCAATGTAAATTTCCATTAAAATAAGAAATATAAATCTTATAAATTATAATATCAAAATCTCAATTTTTTAAAATACATATTTTTGGTACAGTAATTTTGGATACAATCTTAATTTTTAAGATATTTCATATGATGTTTAAAGTGATCTTCAATAAATGTAGTAATAAAGTAATAACTATGATCATAGTCATCTTGAAATCTGATAGTTAGTGCGATGTTATCCTTATCCTTTGCAGCATTTAGTAGATTCTCTGGTAATAATTGGCCTTCTTTCAGAAACTTATCCTCTTTGCCCTGTAAATTATAGAAATACACAAATTATAGAATTACGAATCGTTTGAATTAAAAAATTAAAGAAGTCATGCATTATAAAAAATTAAATGTTAACACATGTTAGAGATGCAATTAAAAATTATTAGAACCTGATCAATTAAAATATCCAAAGGTGGGCCATTATATTTCTTTGCTAGTTCGGTAGCATCCCATTCCTTCCATGCAGCATTATCCTCTGATCCTCCCAAGTATCCTGAGAAAGCTTTTTTTCCCCATGGACATAAGATTGGATTGCTTATGGGTGCAAAAGCTGAAACTGTTTTGAACTGTCCCGGGTTTTTAAAAGCACAAATTAAAGCGCCATGTCCTCCCATACTAAACAAGAAGAAAGAAGCATTTAAAGAGTGCTGAAATGTTCCTGTATTCCAAAGAATTATTTTTTATACCTATGGCCCATTATAGATTGTTTAGATGGCAAAGTTCGAAATTCTTTATTAATCAAAGTTGACAATTCTTTTGTAATATAGCTGTACATTCTGTAGTTTTTTTTCCATGGTTCACATGTCGCGTCTACATAAAATCCTGCACTAGTACCAAAGTCATAACTGTCATCCTCTCCAGGAATGTTCAACCCTCTTGGACTTGTATCAGGTATGACAAGAAGTACACCATGAGTTGCAGCATATTTCTGCGCTCCGGCTTTCTGACTAAAATTAGCCTCTGTACAAGTAAGACCAGATAAGCAGTAGATAACCGGTACTGATTCCTTCTCAGCTTGAGATGGTATGTAGAGAGCAAATCTTGTCTTACATCCCAATTCTGTACTATTAAACAATTACAATCATCTTTTTAGATTATGCAAAATACTTAAAAATAAATTTAGGATAATTATTTAGAATACCCCTCTTCCCCACCTAAAATCTTAATAAAAATATACTCATTCAACACATTTTTCTTTAAGGGAATGCTAGAGCGATGGCTGAATTTGATTGATGTCGATAAAACATTTTTAATTCCAAATAAAATATTATGTACATCAAGAAAACATTACATACATTAATTAAAACATTACGTACATTAAACAAAATCATTAAGTAAAACATTACATATATTACTTGCTCTGCTATATCCTATATATATATCACATGAATGCGAGGTTATGTACATTCAAATCGTACTTCTCGAGCCATTTCTCTTATAAGCTTCAAAATCATAATTTGAATGCAGTAGTTTGTCGTATGTTGTATGTCGCACATGAATACGATTTACTATTCTACAATTGAGTCGTTGATCGAAGTCAGAAGGTCGGAACAAATATAAAGAATGAATATCATTTGCTGACATTTTAATGACATCGAACGAGCAATCTGTCAATATTATTAAATGCAGTGTTACAAGTACTTATCATTTAATCTGGAAATTAAATATATTCTGGTGCTCGAACTTGTAACAAAGTTTACACAAACACAACACATGGTTGTAGAATAATGCGACTCCACTTACTTGACTACTATGTATTGATTTAATTAGTTTTATAATATTGAAAAGGATCAAAACGATGATCGAAACATATATTATTCAAGTTATTAAACTTGAATAAATTTATATACACGAATTCACCTAGTATCTTATAGGCATTTTCTTAAGTTTGACAAAAGAATTAAATTACAAAATATTTTTATATTAAATAATAATAATTTAATAAGCAAAAAATTATCTGACATATTTATATCATAACAGTTTCTCAAATTTGTGGATATTTTTTACCACAGATCTCTTTTTTTGCTAACATTTTTAAAATCCACATCGCGTTTATCATACAAGCAATGATTTTCGCGAACAAAATCAATTATTTCATCTACATTTAGTGATTCCACAATATAAATATATCCATATATCCATATAAAAATATCTGTTTATTCATACATAAATTTGTCCGAAGGTTATGTTTCATTTAGTCGTAGTCGGAAAAGGGAATTGACCATCTTCTATTCCGACAATAGCCGACTTGCGACAACTTCATTCGACAGCCGACAATCCAATGCGCATGCGTACGACGACCGATTTCGATATATGACTGATTGTAGAATGGGCTTTAGAAAAATCGAACATTTACTGCTAGATACAATTATTGCCTTTAATTACCGAGTCTTCGCTCAGAGTTCGTATACATGTCATTCGATATAAATGTTTCTTTTGAAGTTTTTAATCTTAATTTCATAAACTCAGTATTGTTTGTGCACGATAGTGCAATATGCGTTGTGTTGAAAAAATGTAAATTTTGAACTTTTTTTCCGATTTTAGTACAAAATATATTGTACCACATCCAAATTTTGCGTCTACTTTAATCTTGTAAAAAGATTTTTGATTCCGTTCACTAAATTTGAACTCTGATAGCAAAATGTTAGCAATTTGGAACCAAATTGACAACAAATTCCATCAGATTTTGACTACAAAACTATATATCATCTGTGTCCGCATTTGACTACAGATTTGTTCGACAAAGTCTGTTGTTAGCAAATTAATGGCAGAAACCGATCAGAGTCTGTTCTCAATCTACTCTCAATCTGCCGTCAGGTTATGCAAGATTTTGCTCGGTTTCTGCTATCAATCTGCTGGCATAGCATGTCTAGCAGGATTTGTTATATTTCTGGCAGCAATTTGCTAACAATGTCAGATAATACAAATTCTGTATACAATTTGGTGCCTTCCTTTTGACCAAGGTATTTCGTTCTTCTTATTTTATGTAATTTGTCTTAATACAATTTGACATTCGAATTTTATATGAATTGACATATTACCACTGATGGTTTTTTTTAAATATTTTATTATATGCGCTATCTAATTGATTCGTTAATTTAATAATGTATTTTTGCTTTGTACACTGAAGAAAACTGTAAGCCGAAATGTTTGTAATTTTATTATTTTATTAATTGTATTTAGATTATTATAGTATTTACATTCTTATGTTAATTGTATTAATTTAAAGTCAGTCTATATAAACTCGAAACGACTTTATTTAATTTGTTTTGAAAATCTTTTAAATTAAAAGACAGTTTGAAATTAAAATAACAATTCGTTTTCCGAAAAAGTCAGTGCATGGAGAATTCAGCCATAAAAATTTCGGACCGACAAGCATGCAATTTTCCCCAACGATATAAATGATTATATTTATATGCTGAAAAAATAAATACTTATATATTAATGAATATTTATCAAACAATTATTTATTAATAATGAATTTCTTTTCATACGTATAGACATTCAATTTTGATAATCTTTATTTAACGTGTATGTGTAATGCATCCTATTAATTCTGGTTGGTTGATCCTCTATTATTTTTTCGAGATTGCATTTTTCGAAATTTCAATTATCATGAGCAGCATCTTAAATCTTCAGTGAATCAGTGAAATTGGCCAATTTTCTTAAGACTGACTAAATTCGATTTTATTCCTTTCCATTAATCGAACTAAACAATTCGCTGTTGACAATTAATAACTAGTAGATGCGAAAAATCATTTATTTAGATTAAAATTGACTAAGACTTAAGATTTTCGACTATTGACTCATTGTAGAATCAGCATTAAGCGTTAAAGTTCGAGATGAAATTAAGATATCTGTTCCCAACTTGAACGCTTAAACTCTGAAGTCTTGAACATTTAATTTTAACATTTAATAAATCGATTCACGAAGCCGATCACAACGTTTTTCTGCCAGATTTTTTTCATTTTGAGTGAAAACCTTTCGAATGTATATTTTTATTAAGATTTTAGATAAGGAAGAGTATTCTAAATAATTATCAAATTCAGGAACAAATTCTTAGAGATTACTGATTTTTTTGTATATAAATATAAATCATATCCCAGATAACAACTAAGCAACATGTCTTGTTATTGGCATGTTGTTCGCTAAGTGTGCATTGTTAAGTACGTGTTGCATCAGAATTGCAATTGAGTTCTTATTTATTGACAACTTAAAGCCTTCACGGAATGATAATATTGAATAGCAAATTGCCAGCAATTTGCCGACTACTTTAAAATAGTCATTAAAATTAGTACTATTGCCATCATGTTGCCTTAATAATATGCAGCATCATACAATATATGTCATATTGCCGACAAGATAACATTGATGCAGCTATCTTACTGTTAAACTGCTGGCAATATATTTACGGCAAATAGCTAGCATCATAGATTTGTGCGATTTTGCTGAGACACGCTTTGCTATCTGAATATGTTTTGTACATTTACCTGTTGTGTGTATATACTTTCTGCCAGCCTCCGAAAATTTTACTACTCTCAACTTCCGTTAATTCAGACATCTGAAAATTATATTGAATTCTTAGTGAATAATAATCTTCTAAATAATTGCACGAGTATTTTATTTGCCACTAAACGAGTATTTTATTTGCCACTAAAAAAATAGATTGCGAAGGTTAGAATCAGATAACAGATAAAGGTTAGGTTAGGTTAGGTTAGAGGTTAATTAAAACACAGAGAAACTTGAGAGAGGACATGAACTGCAAAATGCCGCGCACTACTGCCCTCTGACAAAGTGGATATAAACTACATAGCAACATCTACTTTTCAAGGCTGGAGATGATAAATCGATATCTGATTCATATAATCGTGTTGCATGTAACAACTGTTTCATGATATAGAAGGCGCGAATGCGAAATCAGACTATCAACTGTCAATCTTGACGGAATTGTGCTGTTTCTAGGAGTCGATTCTGTATCTTCAAAGTGAAAATTACAAAAGCGAGCAAATTTATTATGATGTTGACCAATGAAATAATCAGTATTCTAATAAATTCGTTCATTTTTATAATTTTCACCTCATTTCAAGATATAGAATCGATTCCCTGGTACCCGACACCCGATAATAGTGCTCTTATGTCTTAATTCTTACTAGAGGAACTTTAATAGCGTTTTCGGCCCAACTGGATTTGCACCAACCTGGGTTAGGAAATGCTTCGCTTTTGGTTGATGTTACATGCTCTACCAATGGGAGAGCATGAAACATCATTACTTCAATCCAGATTAATGCAAACAATATTCAGCGATAAATGATTTCATATACTAATAATCTCGAATCGCTGATATAAATGGGCTAGCAACGATAAATTTTTTTCACAACATAATTAATAATTATATTAATTATGTTGTGTAAAATGATGTAAAATGTCATATTAAAAATAGTATTACGATTGGACCTGTCAAGTTGATGCGATTGTGCACAACAAAAATAAAACGAAACTACGACAAAATAGATTAATAGCATATATACATTAATGAATGTACAAATTTAAAAAGAAGATATAAAAAAAGAGATTTTGGGTTGATCTTTTATTTGAAAGATGACGTGATTAAAAAATTATGAAATAATATAAAAAATAATATGAAAAAAAATTATTAAAAAATTATCAATGAATAACCGATTATATACTTCCATACACCCATGAGTCGAAATGCTCTTTT
>NW_017259282.1:1112871-1115609 GCF_001594045.1 Atta colombica | reverse complement strand
TAAATAATAATAGTAATTTAATAATATTGTACAATAATTAAATTGATATAACGTATTGAGTGATCATAAAGAAAAGTCGGTATAAATAAAATTGAAAATAAAAATAAAAATAATCAGAGTTAAATGAGGTAAAATCACACGCAACAAATTTTTTTATTGATAAGAAATTTGTATTTATTTATTTATTGTAATAATTATTTAGAATACAAACATCATCACGAAACTTAAAAATATAAAAATATATTTATTCGACATGTTTTCACTTAAAATGAAAAAATCTGACAGAAAAACGTGATGTTTCACGAGGGGAATTATTAAATGTTCCCAGTAAGAAATGACAATGGAATCGAATCAATTTGACGTCAAAATTATCGAATTGATGTCAATTCGACATCGATTCCATTGTTCATGTCGCAGCTTCAACATGCTCCAACATGCTCCTACCACTCTATCAAGCTCCTACTCACTCTATTAAGCGCGTTGGAATGAGTAAGAGCTATGATAAGAGCATATTACATGTTGCAACGCGAACCTTAAGGCTACCTTTCAAAACGTCCTTTCCGAAGAAAATTTTACTCGATATACTGTAGTATAGGTTACATGTCCTATGTACTTCCAGTAAAATTTTTCTCGAAAATTGGAAAATCAATTCCAGAAAATAAACCTTTAAGGAGGACCCGTGGAAACATCTAGTCGAAGATGAATTTTTTTTATACTGAAATTACGGCTAGAAATATTGAATGGATCGCATTTTAATTACGATATTCGTAATCAGGAAAGATTCCTGAAGATTCGTACAGAGCGATTTTTTTGTAAAAAGAGAAAAATAAAAATTTGTTTTGATTCATTTTTGATCTCACTCTATGTTTACTATAGTGCAGTTGAGATATATGATCTTATTAATAAAAATTTTCAAGAATCATTTTACAAAAATCTATATTTTAAATACGATGGGTTCATTCGAAGTGACTCCGTGCAGCTCCCGAAAGACAAAATGAATACTACTCTCTCTTTCTATAGAAAGGCTTGCAAACTGAACATACCGGGAGCGGTTCACTTACATACTTAGCAATTGCCCACTACCAATTACAATGACTTCTGCGTAGGGAGTTTTTTTTGTTTTTTATTTTAGCTGTGATGCTGCTAATCCATTTATATAAGCATTTACATTCGAAATTAGCAACATATAAAATTATGTGACTCGTTTGTCGCTGAATACGACCGATGAGCGACACTATGAACATGTGTCTTTATGTGCGATTTTAAAGTACTCTGTTTACACAATGCGGAAAAATGATAGTAAATACAAATAAAGCAATTAAAAAAATTGTCATGGAATTGTAAATATTAATTGTAAAATATTAAATACTATAAGCGATAATTGTTTTTACAATTGTTTTTACAATTTGATAAATTATATTTCATTTTAATAAACAAATTATTAACATAAAGTTAATAATGTTTAAATTATATTCATCCTGAATGTCCATTTTTGATGTACCATGTGAACATAGCACACAAACTTGCGTGGAAAAGTGCGGAATAGCGCTGATTGGTTGCTTCCTTAGGATGAAATCACACAGTCCGAAATAGGACTGCGGAATGCGTCATTGAAGCATTCAGCGTTCAATCAGCACTATTCTGCACTTTTCCATTACTCAAGTTTTGTGTGCTATGTTCACATGATGCGTCAAAGATATTCATGAATATAATTTAAACATTATTAACTTTATGTTAATAATTTGCTTATTAAAATGAAATATAATTTTTCAAATTGTAAAAACAATTATTCCTGTTGTAGTATTTAATGTTTTACAATTAATATTTACAATCTCAACAATTTTTTGAATTGCTTTAACGCATTTACTATCATTTTTCCGCATCGTGTAAACATAGCACACAAAACTGGCGTTGGAAAAGGACACACTGAAACCGCACATAATGCATCATTATTTTTTTGATCTTATCTATATTTATGCATTCAGATTTTGTCATTTTGCTTCATTCGTCTTAACATTACGTAATTCCATCATATCAATCAGCATCAAATTATTTTAACCTTTCAAAATACGACAGTTTATTACAAGACAGTGACGCTCGCTATTCCGCAATATCAAATGCTAAGTTGTTTCAATGATGCATTTTTTATTTTGCAGTCCTTTTCGCATTGTGATTTTACCCTTAGTCTTTTATCGATATTCATAGACAAAGACAGAGGAGATTCAAAGAGAGATGCTTACAAACTGCACACATCATGTTATCCCTTCCATCATGTGCTTAGCGCCGAGATACTACCAGTTTAGTTTTCACCGAGGATTTAAATCAGATCAGAATGTAAGAACCAACCAACTACAGTCGAGCATTCCCCTGACGTTCGACTGTAATAGGAAAATATTCGACTGTAGTTGGTTAGTTCTTATATTCTAATTCGATTTAAATCCTTGGGGGAAATTAGATCATTGTTTCCAGTCTACAAATTCGGTATAACTAGAGAGAAACCTGAGAAAGAACATGACGGCCTAAAACCTATAACCGTCAAATGCTGCCGTAAACTACATAGCAAGCAATAAAAAAATTATCGTACAAGCTATTGTATTAATAATAGTAATGTGTAAAAAATAATAAAGATATAATTTTTGTTTCAGAAAAAAAAAATTTAGAAAAATGTAAAAAAAATTGCTCATACACAATTATAATTTTATATTTAATTATACATAACTAATTTTTTTATATTTCTT
>NW_017259282.1:1111425-1112771 GCF_001594045.1 Atta colombica | reverse complement strand
TTAATCTATATTTTAATAATATTTCGGATAAAGCTTTATATTAAATATGTATGAAATATCTATATAACATTTAAAAAATGAATATTAATAAATATTTATCATAAATATTATGTGCTGTCTGGATTATAAGGATCAGGCTTATTTGCTCGCTAAGCAGTCTTCTCTCTCGCTTATAGTAATACTTATGTTCGTCTAAACTTTCCGCGCTACGAATCTTGGTTGTTCATTATTTATTTATTTTTATACATATTATACTTATTAACGTAGTTTTTTCAGGAACATTTTAGTGATGATATGTGGGAAAATGAAAAAAATATTTGAAAAAAAAAAACAAAAATTAAACCAAATACTGTATCAATTTTATTCAAAAAATTGCAAATGGAAATGTTACAAGATGGTAAATTTAATCTATTATTTTAGTTATTAAACAGTTTTAATAGCATATATATTGACAGCTTTGCATAATTGGATTTAATATAAGAGTTTATCTTGCATCTAATTATTCTGTCATCAATTTAAAAAAAAAAGAAAAAGTAGCAAGCTTCCTCCTGAAGTAAACTTAAAATATCATTTCAAAAAATCTATGAATGAATGGCATTCATTTAATTATTGCGATTGATCATGGCATTAGCCACTCACAGCACAATGGAAAAACTTTAGCTATAGGATGGCTGATATAGAATAGCTGATTTAATTCTCTTAATAATAACGTTGTAGTGGCTGATTCATTTCATGATAAAATCAGTCCAAATATAACAATAATAGACCAAAAAATAAGAAAAGTTTAGAAAGAATAATTAAAAAGACAATTATACAAGAAAAATAGAATCATAAAGCAGATGAAGACACAAGAAATCTAAAGAAATGAGAATAAGACTACAACGACTTCAAAACAAAATAAAATGAAAATTTTACAAAGGTTGTGTCTAAAATGTTTAATGATAATCAAGTAAAATTTTTAACAAATAGAACAAAGTAACTAAATGGTGCAATGATACTTTAATAAAATCAGACAGACTGAAATTTGCATGTGGCATTTCAGGTTATGCAGAACTTTTAAAGCAAAAGTATCTATTATCTCTTCGAACGTTAATCGAATCTATATATATATATGTATATATTAGGTGTACAACTTTGCTTCCGCCGTTTTCCTATAGATGGCTTTAGCGGTAAGTGGTGATCGAAGTAAATAGATCATAGACGTCATACAATAAACTTGGGCATCTGTCAACATAACCCCATAGAAACATTAGTCGATTTGTGTCTGCATCATAAAGTTATTCTCGATTGAAAATGTCAGTTTACGAGCCAAATTCTCGTCATTTGCGGGAGGTTTTAATTTTTTG
>NW_017259282.1:1101744-1110889 GCF_001594045.1 Atta colombica | reverse complement strand
ATAGCTGATATATATATATATATATATGCATGTTTATTATTAGCATAAAAAGTATACAAAATAATAATTGTTTAGAATCTTTCTATTTATGTTTGTATTTTTGAAATAAATATGTGCATTGTTCTCATTGCTTAGCTTTATTCTTCATTTGTAATTTCTAATAAAGTATTTATTGTGCTATTCTTTATTATTTTAATGTATGTATGTATATGTGTATGTATGTATGTATAGTAAATAAAATGTATGTAAACAACGAATAAACTTATCAATTCTCATTTCAGCACTGAAAAAAAAAAATTGATTATACGGACAAAATTTTATGGTTGATTTATTCAATGATTTATTCAACCATTATAAAAGAATTGAATAGAATAGTTTTAATATTTGACTGAATTATTATACAAAGTAAACGGAAACTTAATAAATTGTAGATAATAATAATTCTGGGGTAAACTTTGTCTTCGAGTAAATAAATTTAACAAATTATCAAATAGAACAATGCAATGGTTAATTAAACATTTCTATTGCATAAGACAGAATAAATTCACTGAAGAAAAATATAGTTAATTTTAATAAATGTTTAGTCCAATACTGCCTGCACTCTTAGAGAAATCATTTTGTACATACAATCAAAATTTTGTTAATATGTGCTATTAAAATTTTAACAAAATTTTGATTGTACGTACAAAATGATTTCTCTAAGTGCAACTAAACATTTATTTATAGTAAATAAATATTTACTTAATAAAAAAAATTATTAAATGAAGATTAAATCTTTCTTGTACCAAATAATATATCTGTATTATATATTTCTATATTATTATATATATCTCTATATTTAATAAATATTTAATTTGCAGTATTGAACTAAATATTTATTAAAACTGACCATATTTTTTTCTTAGTATGGGAATATTATTCAGATTAGTATTTAAAGAATAAGTTGGATTGACAATGCGATTGTTTAAATCAATGATATAAATGTTTTTCAGAAGGGACAAATAACAATCAGTTTTAAAACTGTCCAAACAGTGTGCGATTATAACTCAGCGTTAACGTATTAGGTTACTATCTCAGAGATCTCAGGTTCGAATCCCATCGATACCGCATATGCGTTTTCGAAAATTGTAAAATATCCGATGCATAATTGTAATTCATGAATTGTTTGTAGAACTATACTGTTCTATAAGTCCATAAAAATAATAATAATAAATAAGGACTGTAATTAAAAATTAAAAAAATTTTTTTCATTCAATTGTGGAATTGCTACTGTCAACAAATTATTTAATTTATTTTGTAGAATAGTTCAGTCACATATAAAACTATTCTATTCTACTGCAGATTTAGCAATACATCGTACTTAATTATCCTATCAGATTAATAAAATATTTAATTTCTCACAAAGATTGTTCAATCTAAACGTTGCGTTCTTTTCACAAATTCTCTATTTCAATAGATTGAATCTTTGTTAATAGTTTGTTCGATAGTCTTATTCAAATCAATTGAAAATTTTATTTCTTAATATTAATGGACATGCTGATCGTATTTTTTCATTTGTTCAAAAACATAATTATTTATACTGTACAGGTATTTAGTTCACTTTATATTTTTGTAGATGTTTCATGTATTTCATTTCTCGAATGAAAATTCAGTTGCTTCAATTAAATGAAGAATTTTTAAAATAAAAATTTATTTATATCAATAAAATAAATATCGGTTTGCTCTATAAAAATTTTCTGTCAAAATGACAAAATGCGAATGCATCAATCATCTAAATTGTCCGTTAAATTTTATCAATAAACACACAAATTGTACATTGTTATTCAACAAAACTTTTATTTGTATTAAATACATTATATTTTGTTTATCTCGACTTTATTTTTCGATACAGACTTCATATATTTAGTTCCAGAAACAAAATTTTTTGGTTATTTTATATTTTCGTGAATATCAATTTTAACTGTATTCTAATTAATAAAATTAAATATGCATTTATAAAACTATATATTGCTGTTTCAAGTAAGTTTTCATTTGAATGTAAAGTGACTTTATTGCTTGGAATCAACATTTATCTGAGACAAAGAAATTTATTTATATATCAACATGAACAAGTTCGTATATCAAAAAAATATTGCGTTACAGTATCTGGGTATGTTTTCTCTGAACTCTCAATTTTGTTGGTTTAAATTGTGATTTGTTTATAACAAATTACTTTGTTATATATTACACATTGTTATATATTACATATTTAGTTGTACGTATTGGACTAAATAATTTGGTTATATGAAATAAATTTCGCGTTTTTTAACAAATTTTTATTTTTAGTAACGTAATATCATTTCATAGTCGCCTCACATGAAATTGTTCCATAAAAAATAATCACCGTATTTGATGCATTGAAATGGATAATAATATTACTGTAATATTACTGTAATTTATATTAATATGAGTTACTTAATAATAAGTAATAATAAATAATACTGATTTTATATTTTAGAATTATTTATATAAAAAATTAAGTTACTCGCTGACAAATGTACAATTTTACGTAAAATATTTTTAAATTATATAATTCTATTTTAATTCAATGTTTATATCAATTAATGATTCATAAATTTGTAAACTTCTATGATCTATACATATAACATTATTTACATACAACATTATCTCTGGCATGATAGATTAATGCGCTGTCTGCCATGCCACACTCATGTTTATAACATATATTTAATATATATTTCATTTCTCTAAATTTCTACATGACAAAATTATTAAGAAGAATCATAGAATAATTAAAAAGTTGTAGGCAAAGACATTTAAAAATACTTGCACGGCATAAACCTCAATTTGTATGTATTTATTTTTAATGTAGTTATTATTAAGTAATACTACTATAGTAATACTACTATTATTTGTTGCAATTTAATTGAATCTGAAACGAAAAATCCTAAAATTTTTGTATATAGCAATGAAAATAAATAAAATTAATAATATGTGTTAAAATGTGTTATTACAATTAATAATATGTATTAAAATGTGTTATTACAACAAAAACAAAATGAACACAATTATGAACACAACATTCATACGTATAATATAGTTTAAAATTAAAATGTTAATATATGTGTTTTACGCTCTTATAATCTTTTTATGGCATGTAAACGTAATATTTATTATAATATATATTAAGTAAATGCATATAATGATAAGGATATTATATAATGGTAGAAATTTATATATATAAATTTATATATATATATTTATGTATATAATATATTTATGTATATAATATATAATTATACACATAAATAATATAAATAATTATTAACATTTACATTATTTCCGAATAATTTTAGGTTAGAGCATAATTTAAACATCACGATTCTTTTTCGAATGGCGGCACATCCGGCGCGTTATCTCATCCCTTACTAAAAAATTCCTAAATAAGATCAGCGTGTTGCTATGCGCAAATTTGCCTTAGTTACGTGCATACCATGTCTACTTTCATGAAAACAGTTATTGTAGATTCGGATTTATCGAACTATCCGAATGAAGTTTGCGAACGTCTATAGCGGGGAGTACATGGCCGCGGCACAGACTTTTGCATAACGCATAATGCATAAGAGAGTACATAAGAGAATCAACCAAAATTAAAATTCTTCTTTTCTATAGAATGGAAGGAAGGAAAAGATTCTGATTAGTTGCGGCCTACACTCTTGCATAATGTATAACATATAAGACATAAGAAATCCATCCAACCAAAAATGAAAAGAAGGAACGAAGGGTTTTGATTGGTACATTTTCTTATGCATTACGTATGTGTTATATAAGAATATGCTTCCCGTTTAATGTTGGAGTATTAGGATTTCAGTGTAAACTATGACATGAAAGTAACAAAATGAAGAAAAAAAATATAAAAAATGAATTAACCAGCTCTCTAGTGAATTAAATCAAACTTCGACATTGCCTATAAGAACTGACATTGGATGAATTTGTGTATACAAATTTTTATTTAAGTTACAAATATAACATACATTTCGATCACCATTTAGATTCTTTTCAATATTATTAAATATTTACTAAAAAGTATATTACAAAATGTAATCGTCAAGCAAATAGAGTCGCATTATTCTATAAGTTATGTTGTTCATATGTGATTGTAAAAAGTGTGTTACTAAGTCCGAGCCAATACATTTAATTTCCAGATTAACTATATGTCAAATATAATAAAACAATTATTATTAAGGTATAAATTAGTGTGAATAATTTAATATATTAGGTGTACAACTTTGCTTCCGCCGTTTTCCTATAGATGGCTTTAGCGGTAAGTGGTGGTCGAAATAAATAGATCATAGACGTCATATAATAAACTTGGCATCTGTCAATATAACCCCATAGAAACATTAGTTGATTTGTGTCTGCATCATAAAGTTATTCTCGATTGAAAATGTCAGTTTACGAGCCAAATTCTCGTCATTTGCGGGAGGTTTTAATTTTTTGCTTCAATATGAAGAAATATGAGGCTGAGGCTCATCGAATGCTCTCAAATAGTTATGGTGAGGCCGCTATTAGTGAAAGAACGTGTCGTGAGTGGTTTCAACGCTTCAAGAACGGTGATTTTGACGTCGAAGACCGGCATAGCGGTGGAAGAGAGAAGGTTTTCGAAGATGCAGAATTGGAGGCATTACTTGAGCAAGACTCGTGTCAAAATCAAGAAGAATTGGCACGATCATTGGGAGTGACTCAACAAGCCATTTCAAAACGCCTCAAAACCATGGGAATGATTCAGAAGCAAGGAAATTGAGTGCCGTACGAATTGAAGCCGAGAGATGTTGAACGGCGTTTGTTTGCTTGTGAACAGCTGCTTGAAAGGCAAAGACGGAAGGGATTTCTGCATCGCATTGTGACTGGGGACGAAAAATGGGTTCATTACGATAATCCCAAGCGCAGAAAATCATGGGGAGTTCCCGGCCATGCTTCCACGTCGACGGCCAAACCGAATATTCACGGCTCCAAGGTCATGCTCTGTATTTGGTGGGACCAGCTCGGCGTAGTGTATTATGAACTGTTAAAACCGACTGAAACAATCACAGGCGATCGGTATCGAACGCAATTGATGCGTTTGAGCCGAGCATTGAAAGACAAACAACGAGAGACACGATAAAGTGATTTTGCAGCATGACAATGTTCGACCCCCATGTTGCGAAAGTGGTCAAGACATACTTGGAAACGTTGAAATGGGAAGTCCTACCCCACCCGCCGTATTCTCCAGACGTTGCTCCCTCTGACTATCACTTGTTTCGATCAATGGCACACGGCCTGGCTGACCAGCACTTCCGGTCTTATGAAGAAGTAAAAAATTGGATCGATTCGTGGATAGCCTCAAAAGATGACCAGTTTTTTCGACGCGGGATTCGTACGCTACCCGAAAAATGGGAGAAAGTAGTGGCCAGCGATGGACAATACTTTGAATCATAAATGTATAACCAGTTTTTTACAATAAAGCCTCGAATTTCGGAAAAAAAAACGGCGGAAGCAAAATTGTATACCTAATAATAATTTACATATGTACTTTTGTTTATTAATAATTTACATGATATGTAATGATATGTTTAGTTATCTTAATGGATTTGCTCACTCATTAACATTTGAATTAGCAATTCGTAAATATTTTATGGGGTAACTCCGGCAAATACATCGCGCTGGGATTTACGATGCAGAAGTCAGAAAAAAATAGAAGGAGTGGGGATAATTTTTCCGCAACTCTGTTACATGCCTTTATGTTACATTAAGTATTATGTTATGATGTGTTTTAGCTTCTTACTATTAATATTAATGAAATTATTGTGAGTTGAATCGATTTGTCACTGTAATAAGCAACGCTATCATAAATTATAATTTATATAAAATGATTATCGTAGGACATGTAAAAGACTTAGTGGTTATTTTGTGATACATACGTATAGTGGAATAGTAAAATATGTTGTGTAGCAAAATACAATGTGTAACAAAATACAAGTATTTTGTTTTCGTATTCTTTGTTTAGTTTGTTGTCTTGTCTTTTCCTACCTGTTTGGGATATACGGCATTTTTAGCGAGCGAAATTTAATATACTCAAAGCATACAAAGTGCGCAGATTGAATTCAGTGCACTAAATGCATTATACGAAATATGTCATAACATGATTATAATATATGTAAGAAGATTGTAATTATTATTTATTACTTCATATACATATTTACAATTCTTATTCCTTAATAAAACTTTATAAACATATTTTATATCATAGGTTATTGTGTTATTTATAAATTTATTATGTCTTATTTATATGTATTATAATATTTGTAAATTTTTCATGAGCTGCCCCCCCCCCCGTCTCCCTATGAGTAGCCATATAGCCTATCCCAGTGGGATATATGACAAAAATGCAAAAATTTTCAAAAAGTTTATTTTTTTAAGATAAAAAATAAATATTTCGGATTTCTAAATTTTTTCATAGTATTTTTTTCATATTATTTTTTTCATAGTAGATAGTATAAAGTTTTTACTGATATAGTTGGTTTACTACAAATATAGTATAATAAATAATACTTAATAAATTAAATTCTTGATATTTGCAACGTACATAGGAATTACTTTATGTATGCTAACTGGTGAAAATATAAAAGAGAGAAATATCAAGTTCTTGAGATTAAACTTTTGTATATTGGGTTTGGGATTCTGCGTTCTTTTTAATATTTAAACCTTCTGTTTGTATTAAAATAAAAATTATTTCTGACGTAAGCCGTTTATGTACATTTTTCTTCTAATATTTTGTATATTTTCTCAATCAAATTCATGGGAGAATTCTAACCTATGCAAAGTTATGACTAATTGTTGTGTTCTAGTTAATATGTTTCCTATGTTTATTAATGTGTGTTTTTAAAATTCTTTTTATTTGTTCTACATATCATGCACTGTACTGTGTAATTGATCTTATACATATACTACATTGATATGGGATAGAATAAGTAATGTATCTTTTTTATTCTAATGAAATCTCTAAGAGTTTTGCATTTTTGTTTACTTTGTATATTTTGTTTACTTTTCTATGCCATATTGATTATGAATCTTTTTTAAATAATTGTTTAATTTTATCTAAAATATTAGGAATGTAAGGCGCGCGCGCATTGTAAAAAATCTTATATTATTATTATTCTAGATAGTAAAGGCCGCAGCACAGACTTTTGCATGACGCATAACGCATATAATGCATAAGCAAATCAACTAATCAGAATCTTTCCTTTCCTCCCATTCCATGGAAAGGAAGAATTTTGATTGGTTGATTCCTTTATGCACTATGCATTATACAAGAGTCTTGCGGCCAAACGTTTTAAAAATATATTTAAAACGTACACATTGGAAGGTTTGGACATATTAAAAAGATTCCAGATTAAATCTATGGATATTTTAAAATCTTTTTAAAGACATCCAGTGTTACCATTTTGGACTTCTTAAAAACGTCCATTTTAGGACGCAATGGACTAAAACTGGATTAAATTAATATATTAAACAAATTTTAGACCACAATCAAGACAAAATGATTCTTATATAAGTATATAAATATTATTATTGATTAATATCTTATATTCTAGAATATCCAATCAGAAATAATTTCTCGAAAAAGATGTTTCGATGTCGAAAATAAAAGTTTTCGAAATATCTATTGATTTCAACGGATTTTTAATTCCAATTTCCAGTTGGAAATAAAATCTTGAATTGATCTGGTCAGCATACAGATATATTACTAGTTCACTAATGCAATAAGTAAATTCGACAAGTAGTGTCATTAATAGCGTAATAGTGATAGGAAAAATTTCATTATTAGGTGTATAACTTTGCTTCCGCCGTTTTTTTTACCGAAATTCGAGGCTTCATTGTAAAAAACTGGTTATACATTTATGATTCAAAGTATTGTCCATCCCTGGCCACTACTTTCTCCCATCTTTCGGGTAGCGTACGAATCCCGCGTCGAAAAAACTGGTCATCTTTTGAGGCTATCCACGAATCGATCCAATTTTTTACTTCTTCATAAGACCGGAAGTGCTGGTCAGCCAGGCCGTGGTGCCATTGATCGAAACAAGTGATAGACAGAGGGAGCAACGTCTGGAGAATACGGCGGGTGGGGTAGGACTTCCCATTTCAACGTTTCCAAGTATGTCTTGACCACTTTCGCAACATGGGGTCGAGCATTGTCATGCCGCAAAATCACTTTATCGTATCTCTCGTTGTATTGCGGCCGTTTGTCTTTCAATGCTCGGCTCAAACGCATCAATTGCGTTCGATACCGATCGCCTGTGATTGTTTCAGTCGGTTTTAATAGTTCATAATACACTACGTCGAGCTGGTCCCACCAAATACAGAGCATGATCTTGGACGTCAAAATCACCGTTCTTGAAGCGTTGAAACCATTCACGACATGTTCTTTCACTAATAACGGCCTCACCATAAGTATTTGAGAGCATTCGATGAGCCTCAGCCGCAGATTTCTTCATATTGAAGCAAAAAATTAAAACCTCCCGCAAATGACGAGAATTTGACTCGTAAACTGACATTTTCAATCGAGAATAACTTTATGATGCAGACACAAATCGACTAATGTTTCTATGGGGTTATGTTGACAGATGCCCAAGTTTATTGTATGACGTCTATGATCTATTTATTTCGACCATCACTTACCGCTAAAGCCATCTATAGGAAAACGGCGGAAGCAAAGTTGTACACCTAATAGTTTCATTGAAATTTTATTGTGAAAATAAATATGATTGATTAACATCATATTTCAGAGAATACATGACAAAATTAATAAACTAATAAAAAAAATTATAATTAAAAAATTTTATTTTATGGAATTTGAGAACTAATTTTATAATGCACCTATGCACGATCATCGAATTCGAACCTCCACTTACCATGCTTTATTTCTGTGATCGACGGGAACTGCTCCGCCTTTGAAGAACCATGAACTATAATGCTAATAGATGTAATTGTAACATATTATATATCTATTCAAAGATGTAGTGAAAGAGATGGACACATAAAAAAAATTAATGTTACCATAAATATAGTAGTAATGTACAAATGATGATATCTATGATATAATAAC
>NW_017259282.1:1092550-1101644 GCF_001594045.1 Atta colombica | reverse complement strand
TATATATATATATATATATATATGTGTGTATTTTTTACTCTAATAAATTTTTTTAATATTACAATTACTGGAAGTAGTTCTATGTTACGTATATCATATGTCATCATATACTACTACAGTAATAACTACTATTGGCTCAGCATTGACTTTTGCGTATTAGTAATAATATTACTGTAGTAGCAGTGACATTAGTAGTATTTTTATACTTCCAAATAATATTGGAAACTTGATAGACCAACATTTAATTTCGATATCGATTCGAGTTAATCTAAAGAATTAATCTAAACTTTAATAGAGTCGATATTTTTCCTTGATTTTATGCTCATTTAAGAGACATTATTCCCTGAAATTCCTCAATACAAAAGTGACGTAATAAGATTATATTAAATAAACTACAAAGTACAAATAAAAGTAATGTTATTCAGCAAGAGTAAAATAAGATACAAAGAATTACTAGAAGAAAAGATGTAGATTTTATCGACAGTTGTAAAAAATGTTCCGATTCATAAAAAAAATTCCACAATTTTCAAAAAGTTATAAAATTATTTATAAATTCTGAAAAATTTTGAGAAAACTTTTATGATTAGAGCGATATTGCAATTGTCGAAATGAAATCGAAAAAAATGTCGATTCGAACAAAAATATTCAAAATATAAGATTACGTATCACATATTTATACTAAAAATATTAAAAAATGTATCAAACTCTTATTGCATTCTCTACATACGTAATTTTTTATCACTCGAAAATGTTAAAATTTCGATGTGAGTTTCGAATTGACAACTTTTCCATCGTAACGACGTCGAAACGATTGCGTTACTATTTTTGATTGGGTATTTATCATAAAATTATGAAAAAAAAAAAAAAAAAAAAAAAATTTTCCTTTGGGAACTAATTTCATAGTGCTTCGAAACGGTCACCGATTGCATACTATCCACTATCCTTAACTTCTGAATGTATGGAAAACGCTGCATTTTGACCCTCGAACACCTATATAATCATGGATATAATTATGATACGGATGTTGTCTGTTCAATATGGTCCTGATAGAAATTTTGTGCATTTCAACTAAACATTAGTCAGTTGTTTAATATTTAATCTAATCTTAATATTATAATGACTATTTTCAGGTTAGGAAATTATATGATGTACTTTTACAGTACCAGTTATCATGTATATCGTCCTCGACTAGAGATCTCTCTCTCCTGTCGATAATAGTACGTCGTATTAATACGATACGAGATATGTACCATGGTGTATTAAACCAGTATGCAGTATAAATTTTTTGTCGTTGAAAATTTTTAACACAGATATCCTATGTCCATGGGATGTCCATACATACCAACAAAAGTGAAACTCTGCAATCTTAAAAAAATTTTCACTTGTCAAATCAGCGAAAGCAACACGTCGTGAACAGATTTAGAAAATTTTTTGTATAAGATGAACATTTAAAAAATGTCCAATTGTAAACATATTTTGTACGTTGAATAACGTACATTTTTAAAACATTCGTATTAAGTCCATGGACATTCGGACTAATAAATAAAAATCAGATTTAGACACTCAATGAGACGTTGGACCATGAACGTTGTGTGCTGTCTGACATTGTTATTGTCACTTGTATTGTTATTATTATTTGTATTTAGTTGATTAAATTTTTTATATAGTTTTTTATTAATAGTTTTTATTAATAGAAAAATTCATATGTAACGAGTACCCATTATTTAGTAGGATTCTTATTATATAATATAATCGAAATTTTTTTGATAAAATGAAAGATGTGAGAGTAATAAAACTCTATCAGTCAAATCTAAAATGATATCTTTTTCATAATTCGTTATAGAATAATGCGACTCTATTTGCTTGATGATTACACTTTGTAATGTGCTTTTAGTAAGCATATTATATTGAAAAGAAACTAAAAAGTGATCAAAACGTATATTATATTTGTAATTATTGTATTAAATAAAACTTTTTATACACAAAGCCATCTAATAGTGTTAGCTCTTATAAACAATTTTAAAACTTGAAAAAAAATTTGTTATGTACATGTTTCTTAACTTATAAATACTAAATACATTTCAAGAAGAAAAATTTCGATATTTATTCCTTATTTTTTCATTTTCATAAAGACGAATAAACGATTTTACCATAAAACCGTTGTATGTACGAATTTATAATTTATAACCGTTGTATAAATTTTATCATAAAATCGTTTGTCTGTCTTTACTGGAAAATAAAAAAGATAAATAAATATTGAAATTTTTCTTTTTAAAATGTATTTAAATAATAATATTTATAAATTAAGAAAATAACATACCAACAAATTTTCTTTATTTTATATTTTTATGTTAAAATTTATTCCGAAATTCTAATGACTCTTGCACACCAGCGCGATTCCTGACACGTAATACGCGCGACATCCAGGGGCTCGTATTTTGAAATGAGATTAAAATTACAAAAGTGAGCAATGATTACCAGGTATTGATCAATTAAATTATGATAAATATTCTAATGAATTTGTTCATTTTTATAATTTTCACCTCTTTTCAAGATACACAATCGATCTCCAGGTTGTCTTCACTCGAGTGCATCTATATCATTTTTTTTGTTGTTCACTGAATGTTACCTGAATCCGAAAGTCACGCATCGCGCTGGTGTACAAAAGTCATAATACTCCAACATTAGACTGCGTTCGCAAACTTCGCTTGGATGATACAAAAAACGTTGAAAGAATTATTAAGCCATAAGGAATTGATCAATTACAGTTAAATGTAAAGAAAATTAATCGAATATAATTAAGCTTATGATTAAATTAATTTTTTACTATACATTATTTCTTATTACACATACAATAATTAAATCCGGGCTAATTGGTTAATTTTTGATGATTTTAGGTTTATTACTCTCTTGTTACTACATCCACTACACCCAGGTTTCGTTCGTTTTCACAATATGTAAGGGCGTGCGCACAATAAAACAAATATCAAGAACAAGAATAAATATTACGATTTCAACTTTTTTATTTCAGATACCAGTTATATCGGAATACGCGGTTTTTAGTAGATTGAAATCTTATATTTCCTTCATTGTACGCAGAGCCTTAATTTATTAAATTACAAAATAGCGACTTTTCCCAAATGAAAATGACAATGAAGACGATTTTCCCAACTCTTTTCTAATAGATTTCATTCATAAATCCATTAAACAGAATTGCAGTCTTGACGCATGATAAAATTTGTTAATAACAAGAAAAATATTAATCGAATGTTTAAATACTTTATCTAAATTTCCTCAAATGATTTCCAAATTATACAGACATAAATAAATCATAAATATTCAATTTGTCTGCTATCTTGTCAGTGGTATCCATAACGCTGCATCTCTCATCAGTACAGATCTCTCATCTGACAGATTTCCTAACCTAATAGTTATGAGCTTTAACTTATCTCGGTTTGTGGGGCCGATCCAATATTTTTTTTTAGATTCTTTCGAGCAAAAATGCGCCAAATGAGCATAATTTCATCAAAATCGGAGGCACTCCGTATTTTAAATAATTACTCGAATTTTAACCGGATAAAATTTGTTGTCGAATAAATACTGCTATTTCTATTCCCGTTAGGTTACGTAGATTTAAAGCAATATTTTAATTGCCTCAGCTAATTGCCTCGGCTTAAGTTTATGTCTTACGGTTATGTCTTACGATTATTATTGGAATTTTGTCTGTGACAGCCCTTAATCATTAAAGATGACAATTATTTAGATTAGGAAATCTGTTATATTGATGATATAGAGGAATCTCGTAAAACTACTCGAGCAGGTAGACGCATGTTTCGCTTCGGTTGGGTCCTCAATCATTTTGTTTAAAAACGTTATCGATTCATGAGTTTGTATTTCTTAATCCTTTCATTCTTACGCGTCCATGCGGCGTAAAAACGAGTAGTCACAGACGTTTCCATTAAAATATTTGTTTGGAGGATCGTTTTATCATTTTTTATATGTTCTAAATATATACTAAATATGTATTAATAGACTCACAATCTTAAAAATAAAAAAAACAATAAATTTAAGACTAATTTGAGTCAGACCAATGAAGGTCTGACCAGAAATTAAATTCCAATTCAAAGATATTTCCATAGTGTTTAATCTTCTTTATTGAATGTTTTCTCTTTGTAGTCATCATCAGTAATGATACATCTCTTAAATCGTAATCATTGATCCTTCCGTCAAAAGTGAGTCACTATTAGATTCCCAACTGCAATGGGATCTCAAACGACAAGTTCAACATTTAAATGAAGCTTTGGAAGTTTCCATTAATTACAACTTCAAATTATTTTTTAATATTTAAACAATTTTCAAACTTATTATCCATATTAATAATGATTAAAATTTCAACTGTATTGAGATAATCAGAAGCGTCTGAGCAATACAGTTAAAAATTTAATCATTATTAATATGAATAATAAATTTGAAAATTGTTTAAATATTGTTAAAAAGTAAATTTGAAGTTAGTGGAAGTTAATGGAAACTTCCAAAGCTTCATTTAAATGTTGAACTTCTATATTTGAGATTCCACAGAATTTGATAGTGACTCACTTTTGACAGAAGGATCAATAATTATCATTTATAAAAAATATATCATTACTGATGACTACAAAAACATTTAATAAAGAAGATTAAACACTATGGAAACTAATCTTTGGACTAAAATTTAATTTTTGACACCTTCATCGACCTTGACTCGAATTAGCCTTGTATTTATTTTTATTTTCATTTAGATCATCTTTTGAGAAATCTCGGTTCAAGATGGCCGATGCATTGCATTTCTATTATATAAATTACCTAATTTTGAAGACCATCAGTAGATTCTAGCTATTTGTGGAGCCAATAAACCAAGAAGAAGAATGATGGCATAGAACATGAGAAAACATAAATAAGGCTAGAATATGTATTTTCTGCTTTAAAATTACACAAATTATTTTTTTAAAAACAAATTATTTTCTATATAATTTTCGTTTTTACAATAGAAAACTTGTTCTGATTAGGCATTTGTCTGTTTTAAAAACACAAATTCTTTAATTTGTTTTAAAAAATAAATTTTATTTTTGTAAAAACAAAAATTATATACAAAATAATTTATGTATTTAAAGCAGAGAATTTGCATTTATTAAATTTTGTCACTTTCTTTTAACTTATTATAACTTATTTTTGATCTTACTCTATAATATTCTTTATTTTGAGGCCTTTCTAGTTGCTATTTGTCTAAGTTGTTCTCTACTGTGGCATTGATCTCAGTTTTCATCAGAGCCTTCTATAATTATTTTTATTCTGGCCGTAACCGTTCTCTTGAAAGAACGGAGGCCATTTTTGTGCGAAGAAGACAGATTTTCTAATCTGAATATCTGTCAACTTTAATAATTAATCTTAGTTGATCTTATAGTTCTAGATCTTAACAGTTAATCTTAGTTGAATGAGTAGGATTTTTCTTATCAGATTCGTTCATTTTGTGCAAAAACGCGTCGAATAAGCCTACTTTTTATCAGTACCAGATGTAATGAGAGTGAACTCGACAATTATCACAAGAATATCTTCTGATCCTTAAAAATTTTACCTACTTTATACTTATCTCCAAAATATGCAACCGATACTTGCGATGTTTTCTTCTTCTAATAGTTATGATTTAATGATGCTTGTCGACGAAATAACGGAAAGTCTGGCCAAAAATGGTGGAACTAATTTAGTATTCTCTTCAATGCTAAAAATGGATCATGTAATGCTCAAATCAACATGTAATGCTGATTAAACTCGATCAATGGGTGCATTCAGAATGACAACCGCTCATTGAGCGCTCAATAAATTCTTTCATCTGATTGGCGTATTCCATCAGATCCTAAAATATAGACCAATCATGAAAGAGCTTACTGAACGCTTAGCATAGTATATATCATCTAGATCCTCATACAGGCAACAGCGCTTTGACACCGAACTGATTGGTGAAAAGCCGATTGTGGGGATAAAATTTATCTCCATTATCCGTTTTTCATCAGCGTTCGGTGTCAAAGCGCTGTTGCTCGTATGAGGATCTGGGCTTATATGTGTGTATAGAGTCCTAGAAATCAGAGATGCGACATGCGTCAGTTGGCACCATTTTAATTCAGTATAATTCAGTATAAGTGCTTAACCTTAAAATGCTTTTGCTGCTGACGCTCAACGCTCATTTTCAGCATTAAATCACATGATCAAAATTGATATTTGATATTCGTCAATTTCTATCACGTGACTTATTTTAACGCTGATAGCTTCTCTGTTAGGATGAAATCGCACGGTGATGGAAAATAACTGCGGAATAGAAAATGAAGCAATTAGCTTTATTCTGCGTTATTGTGAATAGCGCTAATTGGTTTGAATGGCCTAGTTTTCACCGAGGATTTAAACTGGATCAGAATGTAAGAACATTATCAACTATTTGACTCTTACATTCTGATCTGGTTTAAATCCTCGATGGAAACTAGGCCAATGACGCATTCCCTTTATTCTGCAGCCCTTTTCCACACTATGTGATTTTACTCTTATATCTATTTCGTCTAAATTTTTTAATAATGAAAGCTTATGCTCGTATTCATAATCAAATCCTTGTACTTAAGGCTTCTTTAAATATAAGGCCTATCTATGAATATGAGCATTAGAATTACACATACTACTGGAAGGAACATAGTTGAAACCGAGAAGATTGACAAGAATGGAGATAGAAAGCCGAGAAGATTGACAAAGATGGAGATAGAATGTGCCTAGTCAGCAATGCGCATATTCCAGACCAATATGCACGGGATAAAAGAGGTGAAATGTCTTTCTTCGCCTAGCCTCGTGCGCATCAGGATTGGTTCTTATTCATAAATCCACGAAGAAGAACCAATCACTTGGTGAGTAGGTTGCATTCCGAAATCCATAAAAAAAAATGTTTCAATCTTTCTGATCGGCTGTAGGCTTATCCTTCCAGTAGTATAAATGTTCTAAAATGTCTGCACATCTTTTGCATAACGCACAATGCAATAAGTGAAACAACTAATCAGAATCTTTCCTTTTCTTCCATTCTCTAAAAAAGAAGGATTTCGATTGGTTGATTCTCTTATGCACTATGCATTGTACATTGTTATGCGAGAGTCTGTGCAGCCTAAGAATGAAAATGATCTACGGGAAGACTCTTGCAATTGATCAAAGCTAATTGCGCACCCCGCAAATTCCGCTCAATAGGACATAGGAAAACACATTTTAGCGAAACGGAATTGGCGGAATGAAACTACGACCAATCACGAACGTTCCGCAGTTCTGCATCTCATGAGAGCGCACTCTTAGTCCGGATCTACTAGAGTGCGTTCTATATCGCGCATTAAGTGCATGGACAAGAAACAGAGAACAGAGAATAAGAATTTCAACCTATCAAAAATCATGTATTGTGGAATACACAGTTTCTGGTAGGTTGAAATTCTTAGTCTCTGTTCTCTGACTTTTTATTGTGCGGAGTCTCTAATGCGAAGCGTATTGAAATCGTTCCGTTTCATCGACACTCACAATGCGAGTCTTCGCACACATTAAATTGAAACGATTCTTAATACGCCTAACCGATACACGACGCACATTAACAACGCCATAACAACAATGGAAATAATTTCGACAATAAGTTCTTTGATAATGATAATGAAAAAATGACGATATTGATAGCGAATCTAGTGATAGCGATAATGAAGATATTTCTTTGAAAGACTGTCATATAGCTTTTTTAAGTTAAATACAATACGCGGAGAAGTTATTGCTCCTGTAAAGTTGTGGATTATGTTGAACGCGCAATTCCTAATTACTCCAGACTGGTGTTTAAAGAATATTTTTGATGAGTACAGCATGAAATATCTTACCTCCATTTTCATATTTAAATTGTATACTAGTAATTGTTATATATACTATTTATAATATAATTTATATTTTAGAATATTCCTCGAAATCTTTGAAATGAAATTTTCTTTAATTGGCAAAGAATTACAAGCAACGAGTGATCGAAAACAAATTTCTGCAGAAAAACAATTACTTATTGCGATTTGGTTTATTTGGTTATACTCCTGATTCCTACAGATGTATACTCAATTATATTCTTTTTATTAGATTCATATATAACTGCTACTGCAATTGATTAAGTTTTTGATAATTGTATTTGCATTAAGTGATGTACGTATCTTAGATCGATATGTATATAAAATTATATTATTGTATATATATATATATATATTGTATATATACATATAAATTTGGAATTAGTAAAGCCACTGTTTTTCAAGCCTTGAGGTGAGTTACATATGCTCTTCATTGCATCGCACCTCGTTTCATCAAATGATGGTAAGGAGATACTGCCATACAAGTAATTGAACCATTTAAAAATAAAATGTGGCTGTCCAAATATAATGGGTGCTATTGATGGGACGCATATTAAAATCCGAGCACCAATAGTGACCTTTTTACACACTGCTATGCAGGACAAGTAGGCTCCTTACATGATCTAGAGTCTTTAGAAACTCTCTAGTGGGACATTTTTTGGACATGCCGAATGTTTATTTTCCAAATAGTTCCAAATAACATTATTGGCGATGCTGCTTATGATATTCATGTGATAGTATCATTTGAAACAACGAGCATCTTTCATTCAGGCAATAAAATTTTAACTATTGTCATTCGGCTACCAGAATGGAGATAGAACGAGCTATTGGATTACTGAAAATACGATTCAGAATTTTATTGGATTGTCTTCCTTTAACAGATGTAAAGAAGATACCGGAGTTCATCATGCTGTGTTCTACATAATATTTGCATTTTGAAAAATGACATAATTCCAATTATAGTATGTGTTGCAAATAAAGAAATTGGACCAATTGTTCATAGTGATATAGCTAAGTAATGGGAAATGAAAAAAGAATAGCAATTATGAACACTTTACCGATAAAAATTGTAAATTAAATTAAATATTTTGTAAATAAATTGTTTGTATACACAAATTTTTATTGCTGTATATTTCTATATTGCTGTATACACACACACACACACACACACA
>NW_017259282.1:1085991-1092534 GCF_001594045.1 Atta colombica | reverse complement strand
CACACACACACACACACACACACACACACACACACACACACACACATACACACACACACACACACAGGGTGCGTCACCAAAATTCGTCACAAATTTCAATTTAAATTTTCCGCTATATTGTGCTTCCGTCAGAGATTGTTAGCGTTCGAGAAAGATGCTTCTAGTAAACAGTCAAATTCTCAAAATGGCTGCGATGTTGAAATCAAGTGCGGAGTATAATCGAAGGTTTTCACGCTGGTTGCTCAGTAATGGAAATAATTTGGTTCTTTGGATACTCGAGATCAACATTGACGTTGTAGCAAAATGTACAGCTTTAGAACAAGTATGCCAATGAGGTAGAATTACTCGAAAGAACGCACCGTGAGGATCCTCAATTGTTGTCACAAGGGTCAAGCGCTGCCTTACTGAAAATAGCCGATTAAAACCGAGTAAAACAAAAGTAATCTGTATCGATTGGGATTTTTGCACCGAGAATAGGATATTGAAATCGAGTGAAAAATAAATAAATCGGATTTAATGCGTTTCATACAGATTATAACTGGATCTGTATGAAATATGAATCTGTTTCAATCATAAATTCTATTCCATGAATGAAAACAAAATTGTATTTAATGCAATCTGAATCCAATTTTGTTGTGATCAACAAAAGTAATTCGATTCAATCGAAATTTCTCTGATTTTGCAGATGATATTGGAATCCGTTTTAATGAAATGATAATCCGATTTTCTTGCAACCGACATCAGCAAAAAATATCCGATTTAATCGAAATTTCTCCCAATTAACGGTTGAAAATTAAATCGGATTTAATGCAACGTAAATTTTGTCATGACTGACAAAAATAGTTCGATTCAATCAGAATTTCTCCGATTTTTTCGTAAAAATTAAATTGTCAATGTATTAGGTATACAACCTTTGCTTGCGCCGTTTTTTTCCAAAATTCGAGGCTTTTGTAAAAAACTGGTTATACATTTATGATTCAAAGTATTGTCCATCGCTGGCCACTACTTTTTCTCATCTTTCGGGTAGCGTATGAATCCCGCGTCGAAAAAACTGGTCATCTTTTGAGGCTATCCACGAATCGATCCAATTTTTTACTTCTTCATAAGACCGGAAGTGCTAGTCAGCCAGGCCGTGTGCCATTGATCGAAACAAGTGATAGTCAGAGGGAGCAACGTCTGGAGAATACGGCGGGTAGGGTAGGACTTCCCATTTCAACGTTTCCAAGTATGTCTTGACCACTTTCGCAACATGGGGTCGAGCATTGCTGCAAAATCATTTTATCGTGTCTCTCGTTGTATTGCGGCCGTTTGTCTTTCAATGCTCGACTCAAACGCATCAATTGCGTTCGATACCGATCGCTTGTGATTGTTTCAGTCGGTTTTAATAGTTCATAATACACTACGCCGAGCTGGTCCCACCAAATACAGAGCACGACCTTGGACGTCAAAATCACCGTTCTTGAAGCGTTGAAACCACTCACGACACGTTCTTTCACTAATAGCGGCCTCACCATAAGTATTTGAGAGTATTCGATGAGCCTCAGTCGCAGATTTCTTCATATTGAAGCAAAAAATTAAAACCTCCCGCAAATGACGAGAATTTGACTCGTAAACTGACATTTTCAATCGAGAATAACTTTATGATGCAGACACAAATCGACTAATGTTTCTATGGAGTTATGTTGACAGATGCTCAAGTTTATTGTATGACGTCTATGATCTATTTATTTCTACCACCACTTACCACTAAAGCTATCTATAGGAAAACGGCGGAAGCAAAGTTGTATACCTAATACATATTTGTAAAATTTTATTTTCATTGTTACAAGTACGTCTAATAGAAACAAAAATTAAATTCTTATGTCTCCAATAAACAAAGAAACGCTATTAGTCTAAAATAATTCGACCAAAAGGATCATTTTCAACTTTAATGATTTCAAAATTATTTATATATCCCATTTCTTACAAAGTAAACGATAAAATACTTAATATTTTGATACTTAATTATGAACATAATATATGTTATTTGGTAGAAACGAGTATAAGTCAAATACTTTTACCGCGGATACGAAAAAAATTAATCCTCGTTGCATTAAAACAGATTTCAATATCGCTCGCAAAATCGGAAAAGTTTTGATTGAATCTGATTACTTTTGCCGATGAGAGGCAAATTTGATTACCTAGTTGTGTATCAAAAATCCTTAGATTCGAGTTTATTTTCATTCTCGAAATCGGAGAACTTCGAATTCAATCGAATTAATGTCGTTCCTAGCAAATAGAATTAAAACCAATTGAATCGGTGTTCCTATAACTGAAATGGAATAAACCGTTACAAGAAAAATATACGATTCGAGCGGATTATTTTGGATTACATATTCATCCGATTAGTCGGATCTGTTTGGATTAATAACAATATGAATTAGAACATGATGAATTCGGATCGGAAATAATCCGCGAAAGTGACATGAAAACCGATTACGATTCTTCCGGAATTAAAACCGATTATTTTTTAATCCGAGCGCAGATTGAACTGATTAAAACTGATTATAACCGATTAAAATTACATTTTAATTGGTTTTAATCGGCCGTTTTCGGCAAGATGATTTCGAATGACCCAGGGTAATTGTTGCGCGTTCTGATGGATGTAATGAAGCCATGGATGGAAACTATGAAAGACTATACGTTTTTCAGCAGGATAATGCGTCTCATACGGGTCATTTGATTCAAAATTGGCTCTCAGACAACGTCGATATGTTTTGGTCCAGGAATTCTGGCCTCCCAATAGCCTAGATTTAAATCCCTTGAATTACTACGTATGGAAAGTAGTTGAAAGGATCACAAACTCGGTATTCTAATATGACATCATGAGGACTATTGAGGCAGCATTCGTCGGCATGGACAGCGCTACATTACAACGTACATACGAACGCTATTCTCAACTGAGAATAGAAGCCGCCATTCAAGCTGGGGGATATATCGAATAATTGTGCTCTGTAGGGATTCTCCAAATCCTATGTAAAAGGATTTTTTGTAATATTTAATTTTTCATTAAAAACATTTTGTTTTTTGTAAAGAAATTGTTGGATTTGTTCAGATTTTGGTGACGTACCCTATATATTTCAGTCTCTTACTTTCTTTATGTTATGATTAATATTTAATAACATTTATTCTAATACTCTTTGATAATAAAAAATAATGTACTTCAATTCATGTGATTAAAACTAATTGTAATGATACGAGGGCAAGTCAATAAGTTCTTAGAAAATCTGTTAGAGGACACTCGCAGTGTCATGTCACATTACTTTTTAACAAGTAGCATCTTTCAGCTGATTATTCAAATTTTGAGCGGAATTCATCGCGTGTTTTCATTTCTGTAGATTAAAGCGAACAACCTTTGTATTTTTTGCAAAATGAAAAAAAACGAATTTCGTGCAGTGATCAAACATTTACATATGAAAGGTTTAATGCTGAAAAAAATCAAAGCCAAGTTGAATAATGTTCATCTGCACCAGCGTTTGCGACTGTATACAATTGGATGAATGAATCTAACCGTGATCGTACATCCACATGTGGTGCATCTCATTTAGGACATCCAATTGAGGCTACTACGCCAGAAATCATCGAAAGTCCACGATATTGTTTTGACTGATCGAGTGAAAGTATGCGAGCTTGTTGAGGCCACAGGCATATCACATGGCACAGTAATTTCAATTTTGCACGAACAATGGGTATGAAAAAGCTATCGTAAGATGGGTGCCGCGTTTGCTTACTGTGGATCATAAGCGATTGTGCGATTTCAAAACAATGTTTGAAGATGTTTCAACGTAATCCAAATGAATTTCTGCGACGATTTATTACTGTGGACGAAACATGAATCCATTACTTCTCACACCCGAGACGAAGGAACAATCAAAACAATGGACTTCACGTTCCGGATGAACAGCTACGAAGAAGGCGAAGATCGTAAAGTCGGCCGGAAAGGGGGTCACAATTTTTTGGGATGCACGCGGTATAATTCATATTATTCCGATTACTTTCCGTCGAAGCAAACGATCAATAAACACAGCATTACTACACAGCATTATTGGACATTTCAAAGAAACATTTTAAAGAAAAAACATCTCCATTTGACGAAGAAGAAAATGCTCTTCCATCAAGATAATGCACGGATTCACACGTGCCTGACACCGATGGCCAAATTCAACGAATTCCGCTACGAATTGTTTTCCCATCCAGCATATTCGCCAGATTTAGTCCCCTGCGACTATTTCTTGTTTCCAAACCTGAAGAAATGGTTCGGAAGAAAGAGATTCACCATCAGAGCAGCTCATCGCCGAAACAGAGGCTTGTTTTGAAGAGTTGGAAAATTATATTATTCGGATGATTTGAAAAAGTTGGAGAATCATTGGATTAAGAATATCAAGCTGAAAGGATATATTGAAAAATAAAAATGAATCGATCAAAAAAAATGTGTTTTATTATGTTTTTTTAAAAACTTATTGATTTGCTCTCATAGTATCACAATCTCTTATCCTATATATCTTCTGATTATTTCTATTTGTCGACCCATTTTTGTAATATGTTAAAAATTGCTGTATTTTCATGCTATTGCATGCTATTGCATGCATTTTCTCGGCATTCTCTCTCTTCTTTCATGTCTTTTAAGAAATTATCTATTACATCTTCGACTGGCCTCTTCTTCACAAGGTCTACAACAAATATAAATTGTATGACATGAATTTTAGATCGAGGAGAATAAATCTAATTAAATGAAAGGAAATCCTATGAATGCACTTCAAGACTAAAAAAATTTATGTAAATTCACAAAAGAAATATTTAAGCACTAAGATTCGTTTTCAACCTAATATAAGATTTATTTTTATTTAATTATAAATGTAATATTAATAGTTGCGAGGTAGTCGAATATTAAAGGGTCATTTACTTTAAAGATTCAGACATAATGCAAGGAAACAGCGATAAAAATAAGATATAAGCTTTCGAATGTATCAATTGCACACAAACTAATCATGCTAGAAAAAAAATGAAAACTGTTTATGTAGAAATCGCTGTGATTGACAGTAGATTTGCAACAGTGAACCACTTCCACAGCTTTCAACTCACCAGAAACTGAATACATCAGAATATACGGTTTTTGATATATTGAAATTTGTTATTGCTATCACTATTCTTTACTATAGTTTAAAAGCGAATTCAGATACAAGTGTCAAGTAGTGTGAATCAACAACCAATCGGCGATACGGGCAAAAATATTTTTTATGCTACTGTCCGCATCGTCTCGCTAATTGGTTGCTGCTTTCGCTGCTTGATGCTTGCATCTGAATGCATCTTATGACTTAAATTTTCATATCAAACGCAACAAAGGATGTCTTCTTCAATGACGATGCAATCTGAGAGCCTTCTATTGATGGCACTGGATCTTCACTGGACGCAATAGCTGGTGCTTTTATGGATGCTTTTATGGAAGCTTTGTCTCCAAACAGAATCCATCGTCTTTACAAAAAAAGCAAATTATAATTACAGTATAATTATAGTTACAGTATAAGAAGTATCACAACTAATGAAGAAAACTCACCGAAAAAAATATCCATGAAATCTTTGAATATCACTCTTATTATTTTGGTCTTTAATATTTTTATATGTTCTTTTCAGTCCGGCCATTTTAACTGAGCAGTGCTGTTCTGTTATATTATATGCAAAATTTGTTTCTTTTATTGATGCAGCAATTTCTTCCCATATTTTATGACTTCTTTTTGAAGAAATAAATTCTTCTTCCTTTTCTCTATATAGTTCAATTAGTAGAAAAACTGCTACATTGAGCCAAATGAATTTATTTGACGTATCTAGACATAATGCATAAGAATTATTAATATAAATTTCATATCGATACAAACATAATGTTTATATTCCTCTATGCTATATATATTAGGTGTATAACTTTGTTTCCGCCGTTTTCCTATAAATGGCTTTAGCGGTAAGCTTTAGTGGTGGTCGAAATAAATAGATCATAGATGTCATATGATAAACTTGGGCATCTATCAACATAACCTCATAGAAACATTAGTCGATTTGTGTCTGCATCATAAAGTTATTCTCGATTGAAAATGTCAGTTTACGAGCCAAATTCTCGTCACTTGCGGGAGGTTTTAATTTTTTGCTTCAATATGAAGAAATCTGCGGCTGAGGCTCATCGAATGCTCTCAAATACTTATGGTGAGGCCGCTATTAGTGAAAGAACGTGTCGTGAGTGGTTTCAACGCTTCAAGAATGGTGATTTTGACGTCCAAGCTCATGCTCTGTATTTGGTAGGACCAGCTCGGCGTAGTGTTATGAACTGTTAAAACCGACTGAAACAATCACAGGCGATCGGTATCGAACGCAATTGATGCGTTTGAGCCGAGCATTGAAAGAACGGCCGCAATACAACGAGAGACACGATAAAGTGATTTTGCAGCATGACAATGCTCGACCCCATATTGCGAAAGTGGTCAAGACATACTTGGAAACGTTGAAATGGGAAGTCCT
>NW_017259282.1:1083640-1085815 GCF_001594045.1 Atta colombica | reverse complement strand
TATATATATATATTTGTACGAGTATTCTTAAATGTTACTCGTTAATTTGTACAAAGAATAAATCTTCTATCTTTGTTCATTAAAAGTGTTTTACCTACCAGAAAGAGGACTTTCAGTTTCGAAGGCTGTTTCTTACAGCAGTAGAACACATGTCAGATTGCTTCTTAAATAAGCTTAATAAAAATTATTCATCTATAAAAAAATTATATTTCTTATCAAAATAACCTACAAATTTTTCTTAAAAAAATATAAATACATGTTTATTATTACCATTATTTGTTTTTTCAGCCTCTTCGGAGTTTATAAACAGTGTAACTTCATTTGATTCCTCCATAAGAATTGGAAACTCAATTCTTGTATCTTGTGCGACTTCTTGGACATTTTCAGTTTTTTGTATTCTGCACACATAAACCGTACAATTTGAACGGAATGCATTAATTGCTTCTATTTACAACTAGAAGCACTTGATGCGTAGAATAGTGGGAGTTCGATGTAAAATCTAGGGGATTCTATATGCAAGCCTATGCATTGGTCAAATCGGAACGATGTTCAATGTAGTCTATGCCCTTAATGCGCGATTCAGAACGCATCCTAGGGGTTTTAACCATCGACATCTAGAATGGAACTGCTGATGGCAGTGATAGAAAGACGAGATACACATAATAGGAAGATCGTTCCATCTCCTTTCCGAGCAGAAGCCTAATACATTATAATAGGACCCTGGTCGCAATAATAAATACCGACAGAATTGATTTTTTACAATGAAATGTCATATATATATATATATACGGGGTGTCTGGAAATAATCGCTAAATATATCATGGGCAGATAGAGCTGATTAAACTGAGTCGAAAAATCCTCTACCATTTTGTAAGTTTTCCCAATAGTTAACGAGATATTAATCCTCAGTTTAGTCCGCTCTATCTGTCCATGAAATATTTGACGATTATTTTCAGACACTCTGTATACCCAGCAAATAAGAATAGATTGAAATGAATGGAAATGAATTCAGATTTTCAGAAATATTGATTCACGAATGTTAAAATGAATGCTTTTCAATCCTGAATGCATTTTTATTCATTTATAGGAATTGCATGGAGCATATCTATGCCTTTCAATCTAAAAATAATATTAGTTTTTCTGTGCATTGTGAATACTATTCAATTCAAAATTTTGAAATGCAATTTTTCAATCCAATTGCATCCAATTTAATTTAATTGAATCCAATTGAATCCAATTAAATAAAAAAAAAGTATTTGCTATTTAAAATTCGGATAGAAAAAAATTTCAAATTCCATTCTTTACTGTGTGTGTGTGTGTGTGTGTATGTGTGTGTGTGTGTGTGTGTGTGTATGTGTGTGTGTGTGTGTGTGTGTGTATATATATATATATATATATTACTATCTTTTATACTATATGCTTTATACTATTTTTTTTTATACTATTTATTATAATGCTTTGACGGACGTTCGCGCGGCCGTCGGCTTAGTTGCGCCGCTCCTGACGGCGCGAATTTCGTGCCCTGTGATTATTTTCAAATCACCATTTGAAAACTATTGACGCCTTTTTGCTATTAACATTTTCGATTTACTTTTTCATGAGGAATATACATGCCGGTTCCTGCACTAACTCTGGTACATCCTGTGTATGTATGTATGTATGTATGTATGTATGTATGTATGTATGTATGTATGTATATATATATTAGGTGTACAACTTTGCTTCCGCCGTTTTTTTCCGAAATTCGAGGCTTTATTGTAAAAAACTGGTTATACATTTATGATTCAAAGTATTGTCCATCGCTGGCCACTACTTTCTCCCATCTTTCGGGTAGCGTACGAATCCCGTCGAAAAAACTGGTCATCTTTTGAGGCTATCCACGAATCGATCCAATTTTTTATTTCTTCATAAGATCGGAAGTGTTAGTCAGCCAGGCCGTGTGCCATTGATCGAAACAAGTGATAGTTAGAGGGAGCAACGTCTGGAGAATACGGCGGGTAGGGTAGGACTTCCCATTTCAACGTTTCCAAGTATGTCTTGACCACTTTCGCAATATGGGATCGAACATTGGCATGCTGCAAAATCACTTTATCGTGTCTCTCGTTGTATTGCGGCCGTTCTTTCAATGCTCGGCTCAAACGCATCAATTGCGTTCCGCAACCGATCGCCTGTGAT
>NW_017259282.1:1079281-1083540 GCF_001594045.1 Atta colombica | reverse complement strand
GGTAAAAACATAAGAATTGTCAGTGTAACCAAAAAACAAGTTGAAAATGCTCAAGAGATGTTTAATTCCAGATTCCATGGGTCGCGTAACGGGTACAACTGGAATGCACATAATAGTCATAAGTATGGTTCGTTTTGTCTCTTGGGAACTAGTCAGGCCTACCTCTCATACGTACATCTTTTGCTTGTGATACGCAGAGACTACGGGATCTACAATGCCGTTGCACGCGATAGATTAGAACCTTGAACCAAACACTTTAACTGTCTCTTGAGCATCTCCACAACTTGTTTCTTACGATAATGTAATGATATATATATATATATATATATAACGTATAAATAATACAAGTATGTACATGTGTAACTTAAAATAATAACTAAAAATAGTATGACAGATAAACAAAACACATAGAAATAATTTTTATACTTTCACTGATTTTTAAAATGTACTAATTTTGTGAATTTACTCCTGATCCTTTCAACTTTTACGTTTTCAGATTTGCCACAGTGAGTACATCTCAATTTAAAGTATCTTTTGAGTATATTAATCAATTGCAATTGGTGATTATTTTGATTTTGATGGAAAGAATGAGACTTATTGCTAAACATGCAACTTGATACTTTTGACATAGTTACAACTAATAACGTATGCAGGATATTCTTTTTTGACAGAATCGGCATATTCTTTCTGAACATTATTTCGGCTATTTTATATAAAATACTACATCCGCCAATGCATTAGTCAATTTGCCACTATTTTTCAAGACTTATAATTTTGAATAGCATACATTGTTATATAATAATAAATATAATTGTTTACAAATATCACAATATATTACCTTGTCTATTTTCAAAACAATAAATCCAGTGATACGTACTACAATATCGTCAATATGTAATTTTATTTAAATTATGAAAAGTATGTAAGTCATAATCATGATCTTCATATTTGGATTTTCTGTACACGAGTTAATGTTGTCAACATGAATGCTATCTAAATTGCTCATCCAAATTGCTTGTTAATTCTGCTGGTAATAAGTGCAAAAATAGTGTGTTATCCTGTGCCAAACAACTTGCATATTTGGAACCATTAATTTGAGCATGTACTAACAGTTTCTTGCAAATGCTGCAATAAATTGCAAGCATAGGATTGTTATTATTTCTACAATGACTTCTCACTACTAAAAAAAAATAATTCAAGATGATCCTGTGATAGTAATAAGTCAAGTAATGAACGGAAGGATTTGGTTCAAGTATCAAAGATGCTATTACGCTATATAAAGAAATTATCATTCCAATAAATTCTGTCTTATAATTACAGCGAATAATTAATTCACCATTAACAGTCAATGATTTTATGTACATTACAATATTCGCGATTTTGCTTCGAATGTCATGAATATTACAATCTGAAATAGGCATTTTCTGTGGATCAGTATTAAATTTATTGCGCGAATTCAATATATCGAATGCTTCGTTTATCATGAGACAAAATTTTTCAGTGTATCCTTACTATTTTTAAAACCTAGTAACTGCAAGTCATCACGTTAATATTGTATGTTAATACTTTTGCAACACTGTTGCTAAGCGTTTAAGCTGCCAGAAAAACTTTATCATTTTATCATTCTGCCAATTCAAATGTCGTCTGCTAATTTTAGTTGCATGCAAACTGTATTGTTTTTAAAATTGTATCAATTTCTCCAGAAAAGACTTTATAATGTTATCATCTCCGTCAACGATGATTTGCAGTTTTCCAAACGAGTTACGTATCAGTTTTAACATATATGGATCCAAAAGTATAAATTTTTTCTTTTGAAATCGGATGTAAAAAATAAACTTGCAAATCATCATCAACGTTTAATTTCGGACCTAATTGTGTAGCCATTGCAAAGTAACTTCGCGGTGAATGGAATTGAAGGTGATGGAAGTGACTAAAATTCTGGTTTCATGTAGAGATATTAGTGTATTATTTATACTATATTTGCTTGTTCCATGCTACTCAATGAGTTTATAAAATAATACGCAATTGGAAGCTTCCAGTGATCATTGACACCTACAACCGTAAATACAATAACACTGGAAGGTATTAGGCAAGCTTTAGATAAATCAATATCATTCCGCCCTTCTGCGTGCAATCTGCAATCAATAATGGTAACTGCGAAGGCAGACTTGTAGTTTTAAAAAATAATTAGGTGTACTACTTTGCTTCCGTCGTTTTCCTATAGATGGTTCCTATAGATGGCTTTAGCGGTAAGTGGTGGTCGAAATAAATAGATCATAGACGTCATACAATAAACTTGAGCATCTGTCAACATAACTCCATAGAAACATTAGTCGATTTGTGTCTGCATCATAAAGTTATTCTCGATTGAAAATGTCAGTTTATGAGCCAAATTCTCGTCATTTGCGGGAGGTTTTAATTTTTTGCTTCAATATGAAGAAATCTGCGGCTGAGGCTCATCGAATGCTCTCAAATACTTATGGTGAGGCCGCTATTAGTGAAAGAACGTGTCGTGAGTGGTTTCAACGCTTCAAGAACAGTGATTTTGACGTCGAAGATCGGCATAGCGGTAGAAGAGAGAAGGTTTCGAAGATGCAGAATTGGAGGCATTACTTGAGCAAGACTCGTGTCAAAATCAAGAAGAATTGGCACGATCATTGGGAGTGACTCAACAACAAGCTATTTCAAAACGCCTCAAAGCCATGGGAATGATTCAGAAGCAAGGAAATTGAGTGTCGTACGAATTGAAGCCGAGATATGTTGAACGGCGTTTGTTTGCTTGTGAACAGCTGCTTGAAAGGCAAAGACGGAAGGGATTTCTGCATCGCATTGTGACTGGGGACGAAAAATGAGTTCATTACGATAATCCCAAGCGCAGAAAATCATGGGCAGTTCCCGGCCATGCTTCCACATCGACGGCCAAACGAATATTCACGGCTCCAAAGTCATGCTCTGTATTTGGTGGGACCAGCTCGGCGTAGTGTACTATGAACTTAAAACCGACTGAAACAATCACAAGCGATCGGTATCGAACGCAATTGATGCATTGAGCCGAGCATTGAAAGACAAACGGCCGCAATACAACGAGAGACACGATAAAGTGATTTTGCAGCATGACAATGCTCGACCCCATGTTGCGAAAGTGATCAAGACATACTTGGAAACGTTGAAATGGGAAGTCCTACCCCACCCGCCGTATTCTCCAGACGTTGCTCCCTCTGACTATCACTTGTTTCGATCAATGGCCGGTCTGACTTCCGGTCTTATGAAGAAGTAAAAAATTGGATCGATTCGTGAATAGCCTGAAAAGATGACCAGTTTTTTCGACGCGGGATTCGTACGCTACCCGAAAGATGGGAGAAAGTAGTGGCCAGCGATGGACAATACTTTGTGAATCATAAATATATAACCAGTTTTTTACAATAAAGCCTCGAATTTCGGAAAAAAAATGGCGGAAGTAAAATTGTACACCTAATACATTTATATATTTGTGCATTAAAAATTTTTTACCGGACGGTGGGATTAAAAAATTTCTCGAGTTCTGAAAAGAAATCTCCAGAAGAGTGAAAAAGCTAATGACTTTTTTTTTGAAAAGCTATAATTTTGACACGCTATTAATACAAAACTTACAAATTTCTATTGAAATTATTAATTTCGGACAAGATCATAGGATTTCCTAAGTGCCTTCGGGATTATCTTAGTTGAAACCTTCGTGATTCTCTCACTTCCTCGCCAAAACTCATTGCCAAAATTTACTCCGTGCCAAAATTCACTGAGCGTGTTGTCATTTGATTAGGAAAAAGAAAAATGAATAAAACGCGTTGGGGTAGGGTCCCGCACCGAGGCCAAAATCTTATCATTAGTGAACTGTATCAATTATGATTTATTAAATTACTTTTTGAATAAGTGGAAACACGGTAGTGTCCTGTGCTAAAACAAGCGTAACAAAGCCATGATGATTATAAGCATGTATGAAATGTGAAAAGCAAAAGAATGAATGAAGACAAAAGAAGACAAATTAATCAATGAATCAATAATATATATAAATCAATAATATATATAAATCAATATTAATATATAAATCAACAATATACAAATTAATAATATAAATCAGGTTGAAATGAATAGGTGCTATTGTAGGAACATGTTGGAGTATATTAAACGCATATGTAACGCGAACAAATTTAATATGTCTGTGGTGACTACTCAGGAATCTTAATCATATTTTTTAACATTTTTTTTCATTATTATTATTTTTA
>NW_017259282.1:1077421-1079181 GCF_001594045.1 Atta colombica | reverse complement strand
ATTGTATTATTTAATTTATAATAGTTTACATTGTCTACATGAAAAGAATTTGTATAAATTTAATAAACAATATATAGATAATCCATGAAAATGTATAATTTTGAAATATATGTATATATACAATCTTAGCTTTAGAAGTAATTGTGCAGAACAATTTTGATATTAAATGGTTTACATGTGGCTTAATAAATAGGAACAATAAATAACAAGAGCAAATAGTCTTACACAATAGCTAGTGATATATTTAAAATTTGTTCGTTAACAATATAAAATAATCATATACGTTTTCATCACGATTTGGCCATCCTCAACATATAAAAATAAAAATTAATATAAATCATAAATTTCGGTATAATATAAAAGTGCATTATTAAGATCAATTATTAAGATCATAGTTGTTTGTATATAAAAAATATAGTCATATACTTTACATGAATGATTAAATTTATAAATTTACAAAAAAATAATAAATATAATTTTTTTAAATTATGAATTTAATCGTTCGTGTAAAGCATATATAACAACTATAATATCTATCTTAACTGATAATAATGTGCTTTTATCAAAATTTATAATTTATATTAATTTTTATTTTTTACATATTGAGGATGGCCAAATCGTGGCCGAAACGTATATGAATTTACATTATTAATGAACAAATTTTTAATGGTGTATTAAATTATGACTTTCAATATCACACAATATCCTATGTGTGGTTGTTTGCTCTTGTTATTTATTGTTTTAATTTTATTTTTTTAAATTTTATGTCATTTTCAAAAATAAAACAATTAAAAATTTAAACGATATTAAAATGTACTTATAACTTTATTTTTTGGCTTTTCATATGGTAACAGATATGTTGACATTTACCGACATTCAAGAGATATATCGGATTCTCTTACAGTAGGATAGGAATGAGTGGCAGGATTCTATTACAATGCTTTGCCACGATAAAAGGCTGAACTATTGTAATAGGCATGAAAAGTGACGATTTTGACAACGAAATTTATGTTGCGATTTCGTTATTATTTACTTAATCATGAAAATGTGACTTGTCTCGTACTTATCAAAGTCGTAATTATCGATGAAAGCTAAAGTTATCTTGGAATTTTATATGTAAAAACGTACATTATTCATACGTTATTCGTTTCAGTGGATATAATAGCTATCGGACCATGTGTTTCTGTCCGAATATAGGCTAACTTTAGTGCCTTTTACGATCATTTACTGACTATCAAGGAAGGGAAGGACAGTTTTCATCGATTTTTACAAGTATTTTAAAGTAATCTCGTCATTTCGTCCAGATTTTCATCCAGATTTATTTAAAAATTTATTTCTTCGTCTTCTCTCGTCTTTATTTAAAAATGGTACGCAACATAAATTAACATGTCATTCCTCGCTTCTGACGTCACGATTTCAACATGGCCGCCGCGACTAGTCAGGAGCCTTAAGTGTGTAGCTACCGGTTTCGCCAGACCGCTGTCTGATTCTGTGTCGCTGTCAACGCAGAGTTCTTAGCTAAGTAGTCAGGAGCTTTAATTTCACATTTTTTTAACGCAATGTTTATTGCGTAAAAAATAACGTCTTTATCTTTTATAAAATAATATCTTTACCTTTTTTATGTTTCTAAAACGTTGCTAGATTATCTTTATATTATGATGTAATTTTTTATAGAATTTTCTAAAGTAATTAAATCCTTTTATATATAGTATATCAATATAAATAAATATATATGTATATATAAATTATAATTTTCTTTA
>NW_017259282.1:1075301-1076909 GCF_001594045.1 Atta colombica | reverse complement strand
TTAAATTGTTTGAACATTTTTTTTAACAAAAAAGTAAAATATATTATATTTTTTTTAGAAATTTATATTATAGAAATTATAGAAAGTTATTATAGAAACTATAATAGAAATCTCTTAGATAATTGATTAATTTATATATTAAAAGAAATTTAACTGTGCAACAAAAAATTTAATCTTTCTTTATCTAGACATTTCTTAGTAGATAACACAGGCACAAAAAAATTTGTGTAGCACAGCGTCAAAAAAGAATATCATAATTTAATCTCCGCATCAAATATTAAATTTTATCTTGTGTGTCTGTGCAATTAATTAGTTTACGAATTATTCCATTAAAATTTCCATAATTTTCTTTCGCAGAATTGATTTTTTTTTGGTTCCTCAGCATCTTATAATTCCTTAAGAACCAAATTTGCTAAAGCATGATCTTTTCCTTTATTTTGTTTCTCTTTAACTCGATTTAAGTTGAATTATTGATGAAGAAACAGTTTCAAAAGAATCTATAAAGCAATCAACATTCGCTAGGTATGTTACGTTTAAGAGTACTTGATATTGATTTTGGTGATGATGTAAATTTTGAAGAATGTATTAATTTATGGAGAAATTGATGGAGTTGATCTTTTCGTGTAGAGATTGACGCGGCAAATTACAGAGCTTATATGTAATCAAATTGAAAGAAAAACATTCTTTTTATATAAATAAAATATCAAGAAACAATGTGGAATTATAAGTTTTTCAATTTATAATACTGAAAAAAATCAACATTTTTTCTTAGATTTCTCTTGTGAATTTCTCTTGTGAATTCTGAAATATCCTTAGATTTCTCATTCTAATTCTAATTAGAATTCTCATTCTAATTTTTTAAAAAATACCTTGAATTTTTCCAAATTTTATAAGATTTTATCAGAAAAAATAAGATGCATACATACGCAAACTATTGTGAAAAAATATTTACTATTTATAGACGATGCATCCCATTTGATCATATCATGTTGTGATTGATTACAGTCGCTTACAGCTATGCCTAAAGTTTTTTCATTGTTCAAGTGTTGTGAGTTCAAGGCTGATGATCAATCGCAATAATCAAATGAGTGCCACTCATTCGTAGATTTTCTAAAATGATATTTTAATTTTATATTTACTTCAGGAGAAAGCTTGTTACTTTTTCTTTTTTTTAGATTGACAATAGAATAATTAGATGCAAGATAAACTTTTATATTAAATTTTATTATGTAAAGCTGTCAATATACTAGTAAAATTGTTTAATAATTAAAATAATAGATTAAATTTACCATTTTCTAACATTTCCAATTTTTTAAATAAAATTAGAGTAATAATATAGCTTTTAATAAAAGTATAGTATTTGATTTTAATTTCTGTTTTTTTTTTCAAATATTTTTTCATTTTTCTACATATCATTACTACAATGTTCCTGAAAAAATTAATTTAAGTATAATATATATATAAAAATAAATAAATAATGAACAACCAAGACTTGCAGCACGGAATGTTTAGACGAATAGAATATAAGTACTACTATAAGCGAGAAAAAAGACTGTTTAGCAGGCAAATAAGCCTGAGCTTTATAAGACAGCACATAATATTTATTAA
>NW_017259282.1:1069995-1075201 GCF_001594045.1 Atta colombica | reverse complement strand
TCATTAAGTATTTTCACAGCATTTACTATAACATTTACAATAACTATTTCATAATATTTATAATAAATGTTTGTAATCTAAGATCACAAAAATATTTACAAAAATATAATTTAATATAAATCTTATAAATATTTATAAATATTTTGTAAATATTTTATAAATATTGTGTGCTGTCTGGAAAGTAATTTACAAATTAATAGCTTTAAAATTACAATAAAATTACATCACATAGTGTAGAATAGTTTTTTAATTGACAGCCGACATTTTTCAGCCATTTTTGTTGGGACGGAGATTTTGGAAAATTGGACATTTTTCCTTTTCTACTGTTATTTTTGCAGTTAGGAGCATAATTGATATTCTAAAACACATCAAGCCAATAAACAAAATTTAGTTCGGTTTCAAGATTAGACATCGATTTTCGTATGAATTTTACTTCAAATAATTTCGTAGTTTACGAAATTATTTGAAGTAAAATGTCATAAGGTCAGTATTAACTTCTTCTTTTTAATGTATAATACTTACTTTTATATATTTCATAAAATTTGAACTCAAACGATATCGTGGGATATTTTCAGACAAAGCAATTTTTCGAAGCATGGAAGTATCCCTCGAATAGCGACGATCAATCCGCAGTTTGCACACGCATTGTCTCATCCCTTACTAGAGAATTCCTAGTTCGAACATACTTCAATATGCTCCTATCTCCTACTCACTCCAATGTACTCATCAAGGCCTTTATGTGGCATTTACATGGTAGCATCAAGCATCGAGCGTTGAGCAAGCATACATGTATTAGGTTGTGCTAATCAATCTGGATCAGTTGCACATGATTATGTTACAAGTCATGTTACAAGTCATGTTACAAATCAACAAAGTCAGATATAATAGTGAATAAGAGTCAGTATCAGTAATTAATATTTTACACAATTCCATTTCTCTCCGGGACGTTCTATTTCTATAAGGGATAACTTACACGTCGTATGAATTGCAAATCCACCGGGATTACAAAAGCGATCTCAGGAATCATTTACTTATTGACCATCTTGTTAGCATCAAGGGTGTGTTCGGAGAGACGCTATTCTCGCTATGTAACGCTACAAACTGTTCGCGGAGCTACAGATAACGCTACAAACACGATTATGACGTCACTAATGGTAGCATGTTACATCACAACTGCGCGCTATCAACGCTATTTCTTCCGATGTAACGTATGATATAACGTTAATAGCATTAGAGTTTACAAATCCGTAAACCCTAGCGTAGCGTTGGTAGCGTTTAACATTCGTTAAAGTTAGATTAATGTTTAAGAGGATTCTGTTCTCGTATCACCAAATTTTTCTCTCTTAGAATTTTGTAAAATAAATGTACATACGTAATATATAAATTTCAAATTTTATCATAATGAATGCAATTTCAATTTTAATTTCTGCTGATAGCTCGCTACTAGGCTGGAGTGAACGTAATTCTTGCTTGTGTATCATTTTTAACTTTTCAAAGTTTCTGTGATATGCAACTGTTGTGTATTTGATTTCATTATAAATGTGAAAGTCAGAGATATCTTATTACTGGCAATTTTTAATTCCAGTGTACAGAAAAAAGTTTAAGAATTAATTATTTACTATTGCGACATAGCGCGGCAGGATATTCTACTGCAGATGCTTAAGATCCTTAGTAGATGTAGATATGCTTCTTCTTCTGAAATCGACAATGGATGTTCAAGAGTTCTTCCTTTTATCTAATTAATTTACTTAATGTAATTATTAATTTTTTGATCTAGTTTTTACATTGTTCACTTCAGTTTAGCGGCAAGCTATCATAGAGATTGCAATCACTGAGATTGTATTCTGTTATTTGCTACAAGAAAATAAAAAAATTACGTTACAAATACTTTACAAAACCTTTAAAAATTTTAGTTATATGGAAAAGTTTGATTGATGATTGAAAACAGAATCTTCTACATTATCATACTTTACTACTTTACTCATTAACTTAATCTCGATGCTACGGTAGGATCGTTCATGAAGTTTGATAACGCTATCGCGCTATTGGCTCCAAGAACAGCATTGGCAGCGTTTGTGTCCATAGCGCGAATAGTGTCTCCGAATGCATTCCAAGAAGTTGGAATCAGGAAATTCAGAATCGTGCGCAATAAGTTTCTGCGCAGATGTTCGACGCTCGACGCTTGCATGTAATGGCACCTTTAAAGTGAGTGGAAACTGTAGCAGAAACATGTTGGAGCATGTTGGAACATGCGACGCGAACTAACCTCAGGTTTGTTCGCATCGCATAACTCCAAATTTACCCAGAGAGCACTTTGATCACAGATAAAGTGGCGGTTGGAGCAGTTGCATTCATGTGCTCCAATGTTCAGTGACACGAATAGGACAAGTGAGCCTGTCATCTAACCTAATCCGTGAGAACACACGAACGGATCGGACATGTGCCTCGGGAAATTGTGTTACTTCGATTATTTGAAAAGTGTTTTTATACAAAATAAATGCGTTTTTAATAAATATAAAAGTTATATTAATAAAATAAAAAGAATAATTAAATAAAATAAATTGCTATTGAGAATCAGCTCAGTCAACAATTTTATATAAAATGTCATTCCGAATGAGGATTTTTTCAACGATTATCGTACTATATTCTGTATAATTAAATGTCAATTTCTGATTAAAAAATTATTATATTTGTACATAACTCCATCAATTTCTATTTGATAGCATTTATTTGAGCGCAGTTGTAGACTCAGACATTATAACAGTTCAAATATACTATTTGTAAAATAGAAGTATTAAAAGAGATGAATATACGTTACGTGTTAACGAATCAATCAGTTGGATACATTATCATAAATATACAGATTATGAATTAAATTTAGGCGAAAAATCTGCATTAGCTCTGGAGCTCTATTCTTGAAAAAGAACTTATACGAAAGTCTAGAGAAATACTATAGTATACGTAACGTATACTGTAGCATTTCCCTAGATTTTCGTATACATTTCTTTTCAAGAACAGAGTCCGCGAATTTGGTCTTTGAATCCGAAGTCGAGCAACTCGATTAGCTCTAGAAATGTTAATACCGAATGCAGATGAAGATCATATAAGATCATATATAGGAGAAAGCAAGTTGCCGAATGATTTTCAAGATAAAACAAACGAACGCCTCCGATTTGCAATGCCGAATGTATTCTAGAAAATTCTATAGTATACATAAGGTATACTGTAGTATTTCCTTAGATTTTCATATACATTTCTTTTCAATAGGGGGCCTTATTTTTGTCTGCATATCTAGGAAATGAGAATGGATTGAAATGGATTCAGATTTTCAGAAATACGATTCATGAATATTAAAATTAATTCTTTTCCTAAATGTATTCTTATTCATTTATATGAATTGCATAATTTCTGTTACAGTCGAATGACAGGAATGTTGTAGTTGGTTGGTTCTTACATTCATATACAGATCCGGGTTAAACCCTCGAAAACTAGGCCAATGAGTAATAGTCAGTGGATTCAGAACAACAATCGTTCATTGAGCACTCAGTGAGCTCTTTCATCTGATTGGTCTATATTTTAGGATCTAAGAGAATATACCAATCTGAGCGTTCAGTGAGTGGTTGTCGTTTGCACCCAGTAAATACTAAACGCAACCACGATTGTTACGATACTCAATTAAAAAAAATCGATTTCTAAAAATATTGGTCAAAAATAACCGTTTTGACAAAAAAAAAATAATCGATTGCATCGATAAATCGCGTCAACTTTGCCGCGCGGCAAGCGTTGCTGCGTTCTGTGTGCAGAAGCCATAACCGTCTATGAGAGTCTATTCTATTATCTATAGGTTTAACGTAGAGAGTGAAGCGAAGAGAACAGCAAAACACAGTCCGAAGATATATTACAACGGTAATGGCGGACGAGGAGCTACCAGCAGGATGGGAGAAACGTCTCAGCAGATCGACTGGTACGTCGAAATCGATAATTTTTGCAGTCACAACCCCCACGGTGATCTTGTTAAGGCGCGAATCTCAACGAAGCATCGTGGAATCCACGATCTCATAGCCGCGCTTTACTCTCGGACAGATTACGGGCATCTCGACGTATAACATATCACTGATACTTATCAATTCGCAATGATCAAGAGAAGTGTCTGATACTCCTCGATGTTCCCACAAGTTTTTGTATTACGTATGTAGTCGATCGTAGTTGATGCGAATCTTTTACCGGTTTCTACAAAAAGTCGGAAGTCTTATTAATCAGTTGAGTTAATTCTACAATGAGTTTGTAGTCGGAGATTTTAGGTTTTATTCAATCTTAACCTAAATAGATAACTATTGATGAATTTGACACACATGTAGACTCTGCTTTGGTACTGCTGTAACATGAGGCCTGTCTTTTTGGCTGATCTTTTGCACTAGTTCATCTTTTTTCCTCTTCTTTTCTCCTGGAGAGAAAAGGAAGAAAGATGGTAAAAGTTAGCCAAAAAGAACAGAACTATGATGTAAGTGCAGAACCACTAGTGCTATGCACTGATGTCAAACTGCATTGTCAGAAACATCAGTGCAATATTTTTTGAATTCATTTGTTCAGTTCATTTGGTTAGTCCAAATGTAAATTTATTATACTGAGTCAGTTTTTATTTTGTATGACAATCCGAACGCATAGATATCGATTTGTATCTTTTTTCGTAGAACGAAAAGATGAAAAATGAAAATTTTTATGTATGTATGAACATATATCCACACACATTCAAAAAATTTTGAATTTTCATGTTTTTGCCCTAAGGAAAAAGATACATAATCAATACTCTGATACAATGCGCACAAACGAAATGTATGGCACTGAAAAAGTTCGCATTCAGTATATACTAGTACAGTTTGCAAATTCGCTATATGATTTTTCACATCTATAATTGTTAATTATATAGCAAGTCGTTTAGCTTGACTAATGGGAAGAAATAATATTGAATTTGACTAGGACTAGTTGTTCCATCTTTTGGTAAATTTACCTGTTGAGTAAGTAGTAATATTATCGCAAGTTATTAATTACATATTAGGTGTACAACTTTGCTTCCGCCGTTTTTTTCCGAAATTCGAGGCTTTATTGTAAAAAACTGGTTATACATTTATGATTCAAAGTATTGTCCATCGCTGGCCACTACTTTCTCCCATCTTTCGGGTAGCGTACGAATCCCGCGTCGAAAAAA
>NW_017259282.1:1063620-1069895 GCF_001594045.1 Atta colombica | reverse complement strand
GAGGTCGAGCATTGTCATGCTGCAAAATCACTTTATCGTGTCTCTCGTTGTATTGCGGCCGTTTGTCTTTCAATGCTCGGCTCAAACGCATCAATTGCGTTCGATACCGATCTCCTGTGATTGTTTCAGTCGGTTTTAACAGTTCATAATACACTACGCCGAGCTGGACCCACCAAATACAGAGCATGATCTTGGACATCAAAATCAGTTCTTGAAGCGTTGAAACCACTCACGACACGTTCTTTCACTAATAGCGGCCTCACCATAAGTATTTGAGAGCATTCGATGAACCTCAACCGCAGATTTCTTCATATTGAAGCAAAAAATTAAAACCTCCCGCAAATGACGAGAATTTGGCTCGTAAACTGACATTTTTAATCGAGAATAACTTTATGATGCAGACACAAATCGATTAATGTTTCTATGGGGTTATGTTGACAGATGCCCAAGTTTATTGTATGATCTATTTATTTCGACCACCACTTACTGCTAAAGCCATCTATAGAAAAACGGCGGAAGCAAAGTTGTACACCAGCAAGTCGTTTAGGTCAACTAATGGGAAAGAATAAAATTGAATTTGACTAAGAGCTGGTTGTTCTTTCTTTTGATAAATTTTACCTATTGGGTAAGTAACAATATTATCCAATCACATGCATAGATTACCAGATTTACCTCACTGATAATTTATCAAAAGATAGAACAACCGGCTCTATGTCTTAAGAAAATTGGTAGTCTTAAGGTAGTCTTAATTGGTAGTTATAAGGAGTCTGGTTGTTGACCAACTTCACTGATTCACTGATAAGATTTAAGCCTGTATCAGACTATCGATTTTACAGGCTGACCTGACTGCCAATTCTGACTGCAGATCAATAACAATAACAATGGACCAATTACAATAACTGTGATTCAATGTATTTGGTCCATTTGTTATTGGTCGGCAATCAGAATTTTTACAATATTAGCAATCTGATCATCCTGAAGAGTCAATAGTGTCTGATACGGGCTGTAGAATTACAAATTATCCCAATTCATTATAGAATCACCTTATAATTGTACATATTAACTAACATATTGGTCAACTTCACTATTTAAGATTCATGACCGCTTTAGGACTTCCAACTATCGATTCATTATAGAACTCTGGTTAGAGACGAAAGATTGAACAGTATACTGAGTGCTGGAGATGATTGGATCTTATCTCGAGATTTTGCTGAAAAACGAGTAGAAAATATCCCGCACTTATTATCAATTGATTTTTATCAACATTATCTATCGGTTTGTTGATTTCAACTTCAGCGAATTAATTGCTTTATTAATCATGTATAAGCTTTTCAAAAATTCAGTACACAATTGCTTTCTGCCTCAACTTCAGGTTATTCCAGGTTATAAAAGTTTGAAGGTTTGAAAAGTTTTTTTTAGATTATTATCCCTAATAAGATGTTCTTTTGCAATAATTCTTCAGATTCAATTAAAGTTATTGGATCTAAAGAATTATAAAAACATAACATACATTGATATGAATATATAAATAAATAATCTCAAAATTTTGAAGTGTTTCCAATTTTTTGGATGGGAGTGTATAATGGGAGAAAATGTTTTAGTTTAGTCTAATTTTAGTTTAGTTTATTTCTATTTTTAATTTAAGACTTTCTTTAAAAATTGCAATTGATCCTCAGTTTTCTTGAACATGATCATAATATTCACTTTAAAATTTAAAATGTTTAAATTTTGCTTTATGTGAAGTATCATAGAGCTGATAAAGCACAATAGTGATAAAAAAACTACTTAAGTTTATTAATATTTTGGTTTCTGAAATGAATAAAATTATTATAGGTCAACACTATTATTTAAATATTTATACCAAGGAAAGTCAGTGGGATAGACCAGATAAACCTGCCGATCCATCTGGCAATGGCAAGACAGATGGACCTGAAGAAGTGCAATGTTCTCATCTGCTTGTAAAACATTCAGGCTCTCGACGACCTTCTTCCTGGCGAGAGGAGAATATTACTAGGTCAAAAGAAGAAGCTCTCGATTTGGTCAAATGTATGTCTACAGCTTTACAATCTTTTGTCTAAAAATTATTTATTATTTCATTATTCATGTAGAATATTTCTATTGTTTTAATGTTTGTTTCATTGTACCGTTAATCCCAGAGAGCAAAGTTTCTCTAAACTATTTTTTCATTACAATTATAATTTTTATACAGGAAATGATAAACTTCTTGTTTAATTTTTACTACAAAAATAATAAGATTTATTTTTAAAATTTATTGTTACTATTTGGAGACTTAAAAAAAAAAGGTAATGCAATATTGTGATTTTTTTCTAGTTGTCTAGGATTAAATACGTTTTTCATAGTTTTTGTTCATATTAAGATGGAATTTTTTCACTTAAAATTTCTAATATTAGTACAAAGTGGGAAATATATCTGAAATAATTTGAATTTTATGCGATAACTGCTGTAACACTGAAATATTTAATACCTTTCAGCTGTGATTACTACAAAAATATCTTTTTAACAGCTTATAGAGAACAAATTGCATCTGGTAAAGCGACGTTCGCTGAACTTGCCTCCAAATACAGTGATTGCAGTTCGGCAAAGCGGGGTGGTGATCTCGGACCTTTCAGTCGGGGTGCAATGCAGAAACCCTTCGAACAGGCAGCATTCGCGCTGAAAGTTGGCGAGTTGTCATCACCTGTACACACAGATAGCGGAATTCACATCATCCAACGAACTGCATAAAGCTAATTCAGTCTGAAAACGGATTGTCAATATTTTGCAAGAAGTCTCTTTTTTTTCCATATCTGTTTCTCTCTTTCTCTCTCTCTCGTTTATAAATTCATGCCAATGGTGTTCTTCCAACATTTTATATATTGGCTATTACGCTATTTTTATTTAAAGCAGAACTGTTGAATTTTATTGAATTTATTTGAAATCACAATATCTAAATTTGTATTTCTTTAGACACATTTTTATCTTTTCAATAACAATTCCGTTTTGCAATAAAATAATAATAAATTAACAGTCCAATCGAAAAAAACTTCAAGGCATCATTAGCATTTTAAATTGCATATTATAATATCATATAAGAATGATTATATATACCTTCATTATTAGAAAAATAATACTTGAGTGTGAGCGCGCGCGCGCGCGCGCGTGTGTGTGTGTATGCGTGTGTGTGTGTGTGCGCGTGTGGGATTTCTTGATAAAATTTGTTATCGTAGGACGTAACAATTTATAATTTGTTAATATATTAAATGTCTTCCCCGACCTAATGTGGAAGTTAAAACACTAGCTACACGATGAGATTACTGCTCAATAATTCTGTTTGCCACATTGTAATTGAGATTATTAAATTATTAAACTTTTAATATGATATGTTTTTAAATAATCATACTGTAACATTGATTGTACATTGATCATCCATTGATTGGCTAATTCTTAATCTAATAGTAAAACGTTTTATTATACATATTTTGTACTCTGATTTGTGTTCAAGCAAATGATAAAGATTAATTTGGTTATAATAAAGTTAATTTATAAAATATTTTATTCTATGAATATGGAATAAAATTGTGATTAGGTCAAAACTAAATTTCGTTTTTGCGTAAACTTTTAAATGCATTGACAAACAGTATCAATATTATATAATATAAAAAACTATTTTTCATCTTTTAACTTGAAATAAATTGTGAATTATGAAACGTAATAATTGGCACTTTTTTTATCACTATGTAATTCTTTATGCATTTATAGTGTGATACATACTTCAATAAGCATTTCATTAGTTTGCTTCGCTTAGGGAATCGTAGATATGTATTTTCGATGTATAATGTTGGGAGAAGAGAAATCACGAGCGGCTGAATTAAAAGTATTTTATTTAATTCGATTAAATATTACGAATTAAAATAATGTAAATTATGTAGTGAATGTTTCTGAGAAACGTCTAATATCTTTCAAAAATTGACATGAGTTTATTACTATTAAGAGGGTATCCTACTTTATAGATTCAAAAAAATCGATTTTTTTTTTCATGAATCGATAGTCTCTCTTCAAGTCAATAGTCAACTCTTCAAGAGAATATGTTCCTAAAAAAATTTTAGAGCAAAATTCTTTATAATAATATTATAAATAAATATACATGCTTATACATATGCACATGGATGCACGGCGTGCAGGTATAGACGAATTTTCAGACAAGAAGAACGACTTACAAGAGAATCGTCGGAACTGATCTTCACTGATTTTAATGAGCTTTGGATATGTTGTAGAGTATAGAGTAGAAAAAACTATTAGATCCATATTTTTTTGAATTATTTCGAAATTTAGAGAATGAAATATCCTTTCGAAAAAAGTCGGTTTTTTTCTTTTGAAGCGAATCGCTCATCGAAAGATTAAGAGATGAAAAAAATTTTCAGAATAAAAATTGAATGACTTCAAGAGTACTTTAGAACTGTAATAAAACAAATTTTTATTATAAATAAATAATTTTTAATAAGAATTAAAAAAAATTTTGTTATAATTCTAAAGCAGAGCTGAGATTTAGTTGCACATTTCGGCCGATTTTCAGCTTGGTTCTTGCCGATCAGCATTTAGGTTGCGCGCGAGTTGGACGAAGCAGTAAGTAAGAAGCAGGAACTAACTAAATCCTAGCTTTGTTCTAAATTCTTGAAGCTACTCAATTTTCATTTTGGAAAATTTTTTTTTCTCTTATAGTTTTAATGATATTCGCTTCGAAAGAAAAAAAATCGATTTTTTCGAGGGGATGTTTCATCCCCTAAACCTCGAGATAAAAAAATATGAATCTAATATTTTTTCATGCTCTATAACATATCGAAAGCTCATTAAAATTGGTGATGGTTAATTCCAACGGTTCTCTTATTAGAATCACGAGAAAAATCCGAATAGCTCGTAGAATACTCAAATCAAATTGCTCAAAATGAATTCTATGAGGAAACTGAAGGATTATTGACTCTGGAATAGTAGATTAGCTTCCAAGCATTGTAAGATTTCAAGGACTAAACCGAAAACTTTAAACGCGTTTTTCTCGAAATCTGTTTTTTGCATTTTGTGTATACGATTAAGAAAAAATTACTTGAGCAATCAGCTTTTTATAGGGTTCATTAATTAATAATCAGCAGTCATCTTCGATGACTTAAAAATTAAATAAAAATCAACATTAACAATTTTTTTGCATAAAGGAACAGCAGTTACTTAGTGAAAGTTATAACTTTTTTTAAAGTTATAATTTTAAAATTTTAATATATATATATATATTTTTAATTTTTTTTGCAAGAGTTACAGTCGCTAAGATATATACATTATAACATGGCGAGGCGTCAAACTAAATGTTTATATTTTTATTATTTATAATATTTTTTTTCACATAACAATTTGTATGTACTTAACAATAATTATATTAAAATGTGCAAAAAGTTTTAAAATGATAAATATTAGGTTTTCTTAAAAAAAAAAATCATCTTTTTTCGATTTTCTAAAGTAATATACTCCCTTAATGTGATATCGTGGGATCAAAGGCTCACTTTCTTCAAATAAATGTTTTAAAGTATTTCATCTACACGTATATTTCCACACGTATATTTCTGAGAGACATAGATTTTTTGGAGATCATGAATTTTAGAGATAGATAATTCATATATAATCCTGTTACATGTAATTTGTAATTATCATTACGAAAGAACGTAATTTACATTCACAACGTAAAATATGAGACTAGCACAAGAGATAAATCAATATGGTGCGATTTCAGAAAATCAATTTTAGCTTTCTTGCATGAAGTATAAATTATATATATTATTAATATAATATATTATGTTATAATCACATAATATATTATATGATTTTATCATTATGATTTATGCTTAAGTGAACATAAATATATATGTACCAGAGAAATAATGTATATGTTTACACTCTCCAGGAAGACTTTGATTGTAATTCTGAGATTTGCTTGTAATTTAACATGTTAAACTACGATAGCTAGATTTATTCCAATGTTCTCTCTGTTTTATCTTTTTCTTTGATTTCTAATATTTTAAAAACAGAATATCATTTGATTGAATATACAAAATACAAGTTATGAAAAAATATTTCCATCTTGTTTTCGGAATATAGATTTAAGATAAGGTTTTCACTCAATTAAAATTGCTGGAGTATTTATAAATGGAATTGATTATGAAATATTTTAATTCTAAAAGGATCAAGAATATGCGTGCGCGCGCGCGCGCGCGCGCGTGTGTGTATATATATAT
>NW_017259282.1:1043607-1063433 GCF_001594045.1 Atta colombica | reverse complement strand
TATATATATATATATATACACATATACATACATACATATAGTGTTGGAAAATAATGATAATCTTTCGCATAGAGATAGAATGGACTAAATTGAGAAGAAGAGTCCTCTTCTTCATTTCTCCTCTATTTCATAAGTCCATTTTGCAATTCTCGCAATAGTTTAAGATATTAATTGCTAAAAATTACCGAAAATTGGTTTTCAATAATTTTTTACTTATAACTACTAATATTATCAACTTTACAGAAATACAGAAATAAGAGATGAAAATTGTTTATTTTCTTCTCATAAAGCTTTAAGAATTTTTTAAGAATTTTTTCAAAATTTTTTAATACTGTATTTTAATTTCTCTGTTGAAAATGCAGTACTAAAAAGATGATAAAAAATTCTGAAAAAATTCATAGAGTTCTATGAAAAGAAAATAAACCATGTGTTACTATTGCAAAAATTGCAAAATGGTAGAGAACTTTTCTTCTCAGTTTAGTCCATTCTGCTCCTATGCAGAAGATTTATCATTATTTTCCAAACACCCTGTATACACGCGCGCGTATGTGCGTGCGGTATATATATATATATATATATACACACATACATATTTTTGTATGTATGTATGTATATTATAGTCCATTTAATTAGAAATTATATAAAGTAATTATATACAATTTTCTTCTAATTTTTTGCTCCTATTTTTTACATTTGTTGAACAAGATATTATATAAATTTAGTTAAAAAATGATATATGATTGCTCGAATCTAATAAAAGAGTTTGTTAGTGAAATTTTAAGGAATTTTGAATTATTTTAGCTATTGTGGAACGTTATTGATGACCATAAAAAAAAATAAAAAATCAATGATTAGAATTAAATTCAGTTACAATGTTATCACAAAAATTAGTAAACATGAGCTACTATTATGATAACTCACGATTATGTTTAATGAAATCATTTATGTTTTCTTGTAGGAAATCAATTATCATTGATGTATTAAAATATTATTTAACGACGTGTGGATAATTATAGTACTATTGTTAATCATTAATAATTACTAATTACACATCTTTGAATTTTATTATTAGTGAATTGTGATTTGAATAATGAAAAATATGTCGCTAAATAAAATGATATTTAAAGATGAGTTAATTATTATTCATAAATTTTGCTTCCATTAAAGAAAAATTATACATATTTAATACTGAAATGTTCTATGTATATTTCTGTTTAATTCTTATAAGATGATTTATTGCCATTGCTTTAAAGTTTTTTTTAAAAATATCTTTTGTTTGTACTGTAAAAAATTATAAAATAATTTCTTTTACATATACACATATAAAAAATATATTAATCAGCATTAGCTAACAGAAGTTTATAATTGAAAATAATTTTGTTAATTTAATGATAATATTAATAAAACAAATACACTCTATAATAAATACAGTCTTCTTTAAATAAAATGTTATTTATTTCATTAATTCTGTGTCATTGAATAATACAACAAGATTTTCAATTAAACTGCTGTTTTAATTACTAATGCTGTTAATGTTAATACGTACAATTTTTCCGTGCAGTTTTCTGGAAAAAAGTTAGATTAAAGTTTTGCATAACTATGTCGAGATAATGAAATTTTTAGCGTTTTAACAGCGAATTCTTAAGAAATTTTTTTTTTAAGAAATGAACATGTGGTGATAAAGGCTGTCATTGTAATTTATCACAGTACCACCCAAAATACATTTCTCAACAGTTTATCTCTCAATTCATGATCTTATTTATGTCCGTTTTTACCAAAGTTAATTTTAATCTCGATTCAACTTACAAACTTCTTCTAATCTTTTTCTAATTTTATCTATCTTTTTTTATCTATCTTTTTCTAATTTTAAGAGTTAGAAAAAGATGAAGAGTAAATTGAAGATTAAAGTTAATGTAAATTTGTAGAAACGGACATTAATTTTTCACATTTTTTTAAAAAAATTTTTGAAAAATGAAAAGTCAAAATTTAACAATTCAGAAAGATCAAAACATGATTGGATCTTTAAAAATAAACCAGTTTATTATAATATACGTTAAAAATTAAACTAGATTTTATCTATAAATTAATCGATTTTGATTATATTAACAACTGTAAGTCTTCTTCAGTCCATATATGAAAAATAATTAAAAATTGGAAAGAAAGATACAATATATCAAAAACATGAAGTCATATCATAGGTTGAACACAATAAAAACATTACAAATAAAATTATATAAAATTGATAAATCTTTAACGTCGTCTTGTTGTCAAATGAATTTAACTATTTTATTATTGGATGGCGAGAAAAAGCAGAGTTCAAAGTTAAAATTTTATTATTAAAGTCATCTTTCGAAAATCGAAATTGTGAAAATCCAAGTAAAAAAATTGAATAAATATAAAGATCTTGGATAAGCTATGAATATATGCTCAAGTATTGAAGACTTCATGCAACATCTAACGCAGACAGACAAATGAAAAGATTGCGTGTAAATATACACTAGAAATGTTAAATGAAATATTGTACAATCGTCATGGCATGTGGCATCGTAATAAATGATGTTTTACGACTTAAATGAACGTCTTAAATTTAGTATTTTATATTAAAATTATATAAAATAATTATTTGTAAGATTTGCCGTTATTTCAAACGTTTATTTGAATACTGAAAATTTTATATCTAATTGTTGAATAATTGTTTTGATTCTCAATCGTATGTATTGTAGCTAATGAGATGATTATGTAATTATGTGTGATTTATATTTAGCAATATATAATATATTAAGGATGTATATTCTCAAAATGATAAAATGATAAAAAAATTACAGATTATTTTAAATCATTTAAATCATTTAAAAATAATACGCCAAATTTGATGACGGTTTACTAGATCATAAGTTATTTTAATAAATAGTGATATTTTTTTTAATGTATGCTCGAATAATTATAGAAATGTATTATATAAAATAAATAACAAAGAACATCGGAAATATGAGCATATAAGCTTTGGATATTTTTGCCTAATTATTCTTTATTTCAAAAGTAATATATCTATATACATTTTCGACCATCTTTTCTGATCATCTTCAGTATAAAGCGGAACTGTGTTCTTAAATTGATGTTAATTTAGTTTAATTATAATGAATTTCTTTAATAATCTACAATTATACATACATTTAAATACTTCTTTTTTCGAATTCACAAGAAGATAATTTGATGTGTATAATTGTAGATTATTAAAGAAATCCATTAAAATTAACTAAGTTAAATCTAACTAAGTCAATTTAAGAATTAAAACACAGTTCCATTTTATACTGAAGATGACCAGATAGATGGTCGAAAACGATATTTTATAGATATATTACTTTTGAAATAAAGAATAATTAGGTAAAAATATCCAACATGAGGCTTATATGCTTATATTTACGATGTTTATTGTTTACAACGAAAACTTTTGTTGATCATATTATAAGTAACAAAAATCTCAATTTTTAAATATAAATACATAATGTATTCAAGATTATTTATGTATAGTTACATTGCAATGCATGGACTAGTTGCCTAGTAAATAAATAAAATATTTATTTGTTTTATACCTTTGTAACTAATCAATGAATCGCAATGAAACTTCGAATATTTAAAGAATTTATACAAAAAAAATTTAGATTTTTGTTATTAATTTAAAAATTTTAATTTTTAACAATAAAAATAATTAATAAAATGAATAAACGATAAAAGAATGTTTATTAAATAAAAACGCAATCTTACACAACTTTCATATATATATATATATATAGTTTATTTGAAGTGTAGGGATTGTACGTGTGATACATCCTTAAGATTGCATTCGTCATTTCTACGCTAAGTTAAATCGGATTAAAGTTACACGTGTGCTTTTTTTTATTAAAAATAATTAAATCATACGAATGAATGTTGATAATGCGAATGTTGGTAATGCCGTGAGTGCAGTGAAAACCACCATGTTTTATTCGCGCTGATACACGTTGCTCAGTTTCATAGACGTAAATATTTTTATCACTCTTTACTTTTAGCGTTTTTGTCCATAAAAAAATGAACGTTTCACATACAGTGCATTCGGGAGTGCCGAATGAAACGTCAAGCGTATGTCATTGATTATGGAGTCAGTAGTGTTCCTACTGCAGTAGTATACGACGTAATATAGAACTACTTCCAGTAATTGTAATATTATAAAAAATTAATTAGAGTAAATATATATTATTAGAGCAATATTATTTCAGCTAATAAAAATATTTTACAGTATTATTAAAAACAAGTTATTATCATATATAGATGTCATCATTTGTACATTACTATTATATTTAACATTAATTATATTTTTTTTTATGTGTCCGTCTCTTTCATAATATCTTTGAACAGATATGTTACAACTATATGTCCATTAGCATTATAGGTGTTCATAATTCTTTGAAGGAGCAGTTCCCGTATGATCATAGAAATGAAGCATGGTAAGTGGAGGTTCGGATTCGGATGGATAACCGCGCATGGGTGGATCATGAAATTAATTCTCGAATTCATAAAATAAATTTTTTTTGTTATAATTTTGTCATGTATCCTCTGAAATATGATGCTAATCAATAATACTTATTTTCACAATAAAATTTTAATGAAATTTTAATGAAATTTTCTCCACCACTATTACGCTATTAGTGACACTACTTGTCGAATTTACTTATTGCATTTGTGATACTAGTAATATATTTTTATGCTAACTAAATCAATTCAAGATTTTATTTCCACTCGAAAATTAATCGAAATTGGAGCCAAAAATCCATCGAAATCAATAGAAATTTCAAAAATTTTTGACTTTTATTTTCGACATTGAAATGATGTCTTTTCGAGAAATTATTTCTGAATGGGCACACGCGTTCGTAAACTACATTTTCGTGATTTTATATATGTGTCGAGTATTATTCGACAAAGTGATGAAAATAAAATAGCAGCATTTGAACTGATGAGGATATACTTAATAGTACTTAGATAAATAAATCCAATTATCGTATTATATAAAATCTAATTATTAATTAATTGTATTGTGTAATTAAATGTTATATATAGTTACATTTAGTTTACAGAAATGTCTTATAAATTATTGTCATTACTTTATACAGTCTTGATTTTTAAGATTCACTAGATTTAAAAGAAAATACAAATATTATGGGATATTTTTTGTAAATATATTTTATAAGAATTTGTCTTTGATCGCCCAACGTTTCAACAATTTATTACTTTAATAAGTATTTTTTTCACGACCTGAATCTTTCATTAAAATGATCACGAACAACTTATAAAATGACTCATTAGGCATAAAAAGGTTAAAGTGGTCATACGTCGATCGACAGTAATGCGCGATACACTGATAACTTAAGTGATTCTCTAGTATATATATATAATACGTAGTATCCACGTATATAATAACGTTATATAAGCACGGAAGTTCGCGTTTTCTTTCACAGAAAATGCAATACGTTTTCTATTCTTTAAAATTATATTTGAATTTGTTATTTTAAAATATTAATTGTATTATTATTTAACACCTAGTATCCGAAAAGAGATTAAAATAGATTGAAAATTATTAATTATGGGATATTCCATGTGAAAGTGAACCCATTTTCAAAAATGTCCGAATTTTAACGAAACTTAATTACTGTTGTTATACTGATGTTGAGTTTGAGGAGGCAATCTGTTATGCAAAGTAGACTTTTAGTCTAATTAGTTTAGTAGCTGCAAAAGAAAAAAATTTTGCGATTTTTCTTTTCATCTTTCTAGATTTTTTTTTGAATGGAAAACAGAATTAATAAAATGAAGCTAATGTCATTTCCTACAGAAAAAAGTCTGCTCTTTTATGTGATGATGTCCTATTTTGAGTAATCTTCTATTATCATTCAAGTTCAAATGTTTGAAATCTTTAAAATCGTGCCATAATCAGGGTACTGATTTTTGTTAATAACTCTAAATATAGTACTATTTAGCTACTTTAATCGTACAAACCTGCATTCTGGGAAGCCCAGCCGTTTTCGAGATAGAATGCCAGAAAGACAGCGATACATGACAAAGTCTGTATCCGACTACTTGATTACGCGCATTGCGTCGCATCAACGTTTTTTAAAATGTAATAACAATAGCATAAAACAAACAATTTCATCACAGCGAAGAATTTAAAATTTTGACATCGCTGAGGCACGGCATTGCATAAATCCGTCTTAAACTTCGCTACGATCTTACCTCACGTGTTATGCTTAATCAGTGCTGGATTAGTTAATGTTTCATACGGTAACAAAGCATAAAATTGTGGAATCCTTGTTTAAATGAATATTCTTCTTTATTGTTTTCTAATTGTTTTGGATACAATCACTCATTTAATTTCTTCTGATATTTTTTATTTACATAGATATTGTTTATTCCTAACTGTGTAACTTTTTAATCTCGTGAAGAAACTAAATGGGTAATAATTAATAAAAATCATAAATCATAACTATTGTATAATTTTAGAATCTAACTGTTTTATGATTTTTATTAATTTTGCATTTAATTTTTCATTGTATACACTGAGGATGATCTGAATTAATGTTTATTTATTATTATTGAGCCATTATAATATTAAAAATAAGAAAGGCTATGAACTAAATGACAACAAAGTAAATATATAAATATAAGAAACAAATATAATTATCATGATATAATTATCATTATCTAATGCAAATATAATAAATATACGTCATTTCGAACCGGTCATCTTCAGTGTTACATATAAAATTACATAATTAAAATAGAACAGATAAACAAATTTAATATATTTAAATAAACAGGTCAACTAATAAAATATATAATAATACAATATAACTGGACATCGATAGAAAAGCATCCTGTCATCGTGAATCCGATATTACATCCGCAACGATATAGCGTAAACAATGTCAAAACAATAAAATTCTATATTGGTGTCAAAATGCGCAAAATTATTCATAAGCATCGTAAATACAATAATTCTCGTTAAAATTTATAAAAATAATAGAAACAAAAATTACACCAATATAGTATTTAAAGTAAAAAAAAACTCCAGAGCATTAAGTACAAAGACATCCCACGGGAGGTTCAGTTATTGTTCCTGTCGCCTATAACTAGGCGAAGAGTTCGCCTATTAACAAGAACAATTGATAGTACTTTAGTTGAATTCATAAAAAATGTTGAAAATAATATATCTGGCCGTTCAGTTAACATCATAAGATTCACCAGAAATAATTCCACTTTTTAGTAAATTTTCTAAAGAGCTCTCTGTTAGCCCTAGTGATAGCAGCTTTCTATTTGGTTGAAAGCTATGTGTGATTTCATCGATAATCATAACGAATTACTTGTCACGAGGGCTGATAAAGGTAGCGTTACAGTGATGTTGAATAGAGCTGATTATGTTCATGAAATGGAAGTCATTCTCTGAGATATTAATACGTCAGAGAGTAACTAGAAATCCCACCAAGAAGTTAATTAACGACTTGCGTAACATTCTTGTCAGATGAAAGGATATGGGTTATATAAATAATACTTTGTACAGACGACTGAATATTACTGATGGCAATCCTGTTACGGCTTATGGCTTATCTAAGATTCATAAATCGGGGAATCCACTTAGAGTTATTGTTTCTGCTATTAATAGTCCACTATATTTTTTTCTCTCTTTTTTTGCACAATATTATCCACGGTAGCATTCCGGAGGTATCTCAGCAAAAAAAACAGGCTCTCATTTGGCTCAACAAATTAAATTGGCTTGTTTTGAACCCGATCATATTTTAGTCTCCTTGGATGTGATCTCATTATTTACCAATATTCCCATAGATTTGGTATCGAAAAGTATTGAGAAAAGATAGGGCTACATAACTAAGAATACTACTATACCATTGAATGAGTTCCTTAGTGCTGTAAATTTTGTTCTGGATTCTACGTTTTTTATCTTTAACCAAAGATTTTATAAACAGATTTTTGGTACCCTTACGGGCTCGCCTATATCTCCGAGTGTTGCTGAAATCGTTTTACAGGACTTCGAAAAATAAGCTATTAGAATATTGCCTATGCAACCATTGTTCTATTATATCGTTACGTTGACGATATTATTTTGACGGCTTCCTTTGATGGCTATAAATGATACAAAAAACATTTTTAATTCATTGCATACTAGATTGCAGTTCACCATTGAAATTGGTACTCATGATACTTTGAATTTTTTAGACATGACTATAATTGTTGAGGATAATAGAATTGTATTCAATAGATTTCAGAAATCTACTTGTTCGGGGAGATTTATAAATTTTTATTCCCACCATCCTTTATGTTACAAAAGAGATATTATTATATGTGCAATAGATAGAATTTTATTACTGTCTCATCCTAAATTTCATGAACATAATATGATAGATGCTGTTCATATGTTTTTGAAGAATGTTCATCCTCTACATTTCATATTCATCACGATTAATAAGACTCCTTTTTTATATTCGTAAATATAAAAATTCTTATATTTCATATTTTCTCAAAAAAAAGATATCTATTGATAAATTTTTCACCATATCTTATGTTAAGGCAGTTTCTGAAAGTTTTAGACCTATCACCTTAAAAAATGAATTCTAAGTTAGCTTATACAATTCCGAACACATTAAATAAGTATGTAAAAAGAGATAAAGATCAATTGAACGTTTTACTAAATCAAGAGGTGGTTTACAAAATATTCTGTGAGGATTGCGAGACTAGTTATGTGGGTCAAACGAAGAGAAAGCTAAAAATTAGATTGCAGGAACATGAACTTGACATAAATAAAAATACAGGCTCTTCAACAATCATCACGAACAGTCATCACCGTATTGAATACAATTTTGATTGGAATAATGTAAATATCCTTGATAAGGAATTTTCCTAAAAAAAGGTTGATATCTGAGATGATTCATATCAAAAAGCAAAGCTAGGATTTAAACAAACAGAGTGAATCTGATTCGTTACACGATTCCTATCTCTTCATCATACAATACTTTTCTCCCTGTCTTAGCTATTCTTCCCTTTTCTTCTAGTTTCCCTTTCCATCCCTCTATTTTCTTAACGGTTCTTTCATTCTGTGTGTACCGCAGCCAGACGATTAAGATATTTCTTTGCAATACAGTTTCCTAATTTTTATACTCTTTTGCCAACGTGGAATTATCCTTGGCAGAAGAATTTTGTGGAGATCTTTTTATCATTAGACACCACAACATTGTAAATTTAAGATAACCTTGACTACAAATTTTAATTTATACATATAGGAATACATATAGATATACAGACAATATACAGACGGACTTTCTTTCGACGGACTGTACATAAAGGCCTGATATGTTTACAAAATATCATTTCTTGTGACTTATTTTGACGAAGCTAGCTATTCTTTAAATCTCGAACTTTTCGCAAGAAAAAGACTATATTGCACTGAAATTTCGATACCTTGAACGGCTCACATCTTCGGAGTCGGAAATCTCGGTACATACGCACGCACGCACGCACGCACGCACGCAACGAAGTAAATCCGACCGTACGATCTCCTCATGGTATACTTTGGATAATTCTAACGCTGGCGATATTTTTCCAAACTTATTCGTACTGACACTTGATTAGCATAGTGTCGATGCATTAGAAATTTATTTTTCAATGTTAATTAAACTTTACTGTTCTTTACATTATTTTTTTTACACTAAAATTAAGCAATTTTTCATTTTTTTCGCATCATGAAAAAAACCATAGTAGTCACCATGAAAGAGATCTCATAGCTATTCAGCCAATTTTTTATAAATGGATACTTAAAAGCATAAAAATCGTGAAGAATAAATTTTTATTGTTGATCGACATATTTTTTTCCTGAGTAAAAATAAAAAAGAGAAAAGTTGCTAATTTTTACGATACCTTTAATCATTTTTTATTTAATTATGTTTCCGTGTTTCTTAAAACATTTAGTAATCACACCATTATAAATAGAGCAAAGTTCTAGCTTCAAGAATCTTTTTTAAAGTTACGATACGATAATTTTTAACGGAGTTATGAACAATCAAAGTCAAAGTGTCCACTTTTTATTCGATCTGCAATAATTCAGTAACGAAAAATCGTAGAAACGTTTTTAAAAAACGATTTTGTAAGAAAAACTTTAAGCTTTTACGTAAGAAAATCGAAAAGTGTCGCAGATTTTTTGTCACGTACGTGACAAGCCCTCAAAGTGAGCTAAAGATTTTTTATTTAGTTGGACTGGTAATTTTCTATGTATAAAAATTACTAAACTCACAGAAAATAAAAAAATGATAACCTTAAAATAGAATATTTCAAAATAGAAATTTCAAGCTTTAAAATTCATTTTTTAAATTCAAATTTCGTTCATTTTTGACGAAGTTACAGCTGCCTAAATTTTGTCTATATTTTATAAAAAATTAAGTGCTTTAATTTTTGTGAGTAGTGTATATTTTAATGTTAAATAATTTAATGTTAAATTATATTGTACGCGTTTCGAACTTCACAGATTTTTTATAATTTTGAGCTACATACATATATATAATTGTTTACAAAATAATAATAGAAAAGATTCATTAATTATAGTTTGTTACTACAATATAATAATGTTTTTATTATTACATTATATTAATTATTATTACAATATAATAAAAAAAATATGTTTTATATAAGTGTGTTTCATTTTAATCGCCTCAGGCAAATGTCTCGAAAAATATGGAAGATACAAAAAAATGTTTCAAGTAAAAGTTGTATGGTTTCGAGGGAGACATAAGATGGTATTATTAGTTTGATCTTGGAGGATGTTTTTAAGGTCAGATAAAGGTCACATTATTTTTAATGGAACTCTCCATTTTTTACATATTCTTGTAGCTTACTTTGAGAGCTTTCCAAAAGCTATAGCTTCTATAATAAAATATTTTTTCATTAAGCACTTTTCAAGTTATGAAGCTCGAAAGTCATAGTATGTGTCAGCATTAGTATTATTCAAGGTGTACCGGCTAGACTCAGTGAAGGCAAGACCCGAGATGGATGAATGCGATTGGCATGTAAAATTCTACATACAGTTGCAGGAGATACATTTAATTCACTACTAATTTGATGTTGACTAATGTGCGGATTCATTATTACTATTCCTAGTATGGTTATGATAATAGTATCATCATTATTTAATGGTTTTTTAGAACGTTTGCGTTTCATCAATCCCGTTCTAGTTGTTAAACGTAAAATTGCTTTATGATCAGGATATCTATCCGGATATCTGTGTCGATATTGATGGTAGCTTCTCCAGCATTATTATTAGCGGCATAAAAAATACCAATCATATATAATATCAATATCATGCGAGCACCGAATTCTTTGAGCAATTAATGGAATTTAAACCTCGGCGTCGGAATGAGTTTATTATATTTATTTATATATTTATATATTCATTTTATTTTTTTACAGTTAGCAACAAATTGGAATCTTATCTTTCGAATATATATAAAATCTACATTTTAGATGTGAATACTTTTAAAAATATGTGTACCACGAGTTCTCTAAATATAGGTGTCGTATATGACTATGTAGTTTAATACAAGTTGAAATATTTGAATTAACGCTATATTTGAATTTTTGTTGGTTCTATTTTGGAGCACTAAATTAGCACTAAAATTCCTGTGTATTTATTTTTTGTATACGTGCATTGTATATATTTTTTTTTATAGGGGGATTGAGCTTGTCATTAAGCTGGACTCTCGATTTTTTTTATTGTTGCTAAACGGTTTGAGCATTAAAATTCAGAATAAGGCTAAATTAATAGCATCTATAAAGCATTAAACTTTTGATCTATTCCGAACTTGATTTTCGATGGTAGGGAGTCCAACTTAATAGACGTCTACGAAAAGTATTGTCAAGGATGTTAGAGTTTGTCGATGAAAATACAGTTCAACGTAGTTGCAACAGGACGGTGTACTACCATATCACGTACGCCCTGTAAGGGATTTTTTAACTTATCAGCGTCGTTGGATTGGAAAAGGTGATCATATAGCATGGCCTCCCAGATCACCAAATCTAACATCACCAGATTTTTTCTTACTGGGACAATTTGAAAAACATTGTTTACCAGATCGCACTTACCAACCTGACTTAAAGTACTGCATTAGATGGACATGTAGAAGTATACTAGCCAATGTCGATGCATTCGAAAAACAGTTGCAACTATGTATTCAACAGAATGGTGGTACATTTGAGCATTTGCTATACCAAACATAAACATTCTTAAAAATTAACACAATGTCATGGCTTATTTCGAGCTTTAATTAAATTAACTTTGAATTAATATAATTAACAAACGTTTCGACTTACAAAGCCTTCCTCAATGCTACAACGCAGAAATACAATCTTAAATTAATGCATAAAGAATAATGGATACAATGAAAATTTAAAAATCATCAATGGTGAAGTGTCAAAATATAAAAAAATATAAAAAAATATAAAACAGTATAAAAAAAATTTTGAACGTCAATAAGTATCCCGCTAAATGACAATAAGGAACATTTGGATTCTTCAGTCAACAGTAGATTAATTATGTTTATCGATAAAGATAGATTTGCCAAATTCTTCGATTGAGATCGAGAATCCAGTTTGTCATAGACTTGTATCGTACGATTTGAGAATTCTTTAGTTATGAGTATTTTATGATATTCTGTAGAACAAATAGATTTATTAAGATAATATATTATTAGTGAGAATAAGAGGTACAGAATCAAATAATAACTTACGATAATTTATATAAAATACTGTAATCTAGACTCTCAATCAAAGATTAAAAGTTAAGTACATTAAAGATACTGATTGCTGCTCGTTTGAAAATTAACTGATGTGAAGTGTAGATCAAAATAAGAGAATATAAATAATAAAAATAAGAGAATAAAATCGATTGTAAAAACAAGTCTGTTCAAAATTATGAACATTTATATTCTCGTCAAGTATATTAAAATAAGAGTTATCCAATAACTCAGTATCTTTCATAAATTTAAATTGTTTTTTTGTTCTTTAATATCATTTCAGAAAAATTTTATTTCTTTTACGATAATTCTTTTCGAAATCAAGAATATTAACTTTTTCTTAATCAAAGTCATGATTAATTTCCGTGTATATTTCGAGATTACTAAGTATTTGAACTAGTCTAATTTTATATTATTGCGATGTTCTTTAATTCTTGTTAATTCTTGTCTGTTAATTCTTTAATTCTCTCTGCAATTGTCTTTTCGTTTGGCCAACATACGATGCATCGCAGTTTACTTATATATGACATTATTATTTTTATCATGTTGATTTTTGTCTTTATCAACTTTGATAAATTTATTGAGCTTGTTTAAGCACCTATAGTCAATCATGTTTTTGGATTTATTAATAAGCTTAATAATTTTATTAGAAATAGATTTTATACATGGGAAAATCATTATCTCTCTCAAAATTTTATTAGTGTTAACGTTCTGAGCTGTTATTAACCATCGTGGATTTTCTACAAGCCAAACTTTTGATTCTTTTGTTAATATAAAAAATTATTTTCTAAAGGATAATTATTCTTATTCCATTATTCTTCAAATTCTCTATAAATTCTATGTTTTTATTATAGAATGTAGAATTTGATAATAAAATCGCTCTATCAACTGTATATGTCCCTATTTTATGATGTGCGGGATGATTCGATCGAATAAAACGATACCCGAGAATGTCTTTTTATGGTACCAATCTAAAATGATAGTATTGTCTTTATTGATGATCGATAGATCCAAAAAATTCAGACTGATCTTCCTCATATTCAATAGTGAATTTAAATCTATTATGTTGTTCATTAAATGAATTAAAAATTTGAGTGACCTTATCTTTAAGTGCAATCATAAAAACATCATCAACATATCTAAAGTATGCAGAAACTCAAAATTGTAAAGAATTTAACACTTTCTCTTCCAAATCATCCATGACAATGTCAAAAATGATAGAGGACACACTTCACATCAGTTAATTTTCAACAATCAATATCCTTAATGTACTTAACTGAATCTTTGATTGAGAGTTTAGATTATAGTATTTTATATAAATTATCGTAAGTTATTATTTGATTCTGTACTTCTTATTCTCATTAATAATATATTATCTTAATAAATCTATTTGTTCTACAGAATATCATAAAATACTCGTAACTAAAGAATTCTTAAATTGTATGATATAAGTCTGTGACAAACTGGATTGTCGATCTCAACCGAGGAATTTGGCAAATCTATCTTTATCGATAAACATAATTAATCTACTGTTGACTGAAGTATCTAAATGTTCCTATCTTATTGTCATCTTGCGGGATACTTATTGACGAAATTCGAAATTTTTTTATATTTTGACACTTCACCATTGATGGTTTTTAAATTTTCATTGTATCCGTTATTCTTTGTGCATTAATTTAAGATTGTATTTCTGCGTTGTAGCACTGAGGAAGGCTTTAAGCAGAAACATTTGTTAATTATATTATTTCAAACTTAATTTAATTAAAGCTCGAAATAAGCCATGATATTATGTTAATTTTTAAGAAAATATACGAGTATTTTTTACTTCATTATAAATACTCTTCTTGTTTTCATCGGCTGGCTCTACTCCTCCGGATCTACACCGGCTGGATCCATCTCGAGTCTTGCCTTCACTTGCTGGTACACCTTGGATAATGCTAATGCCGGTATATACTATGATTTTTAAGTCTCATAACTCGAAAAATACTTAATGAAAAAATATTTTATTATAGTGTTTTGCAAAGCCCTCGAGATAAGCTACAAAAATAAGTAATAAAAATAAGTAATAAAATAAGTAATAAAAAATGGGGGGGAGGTTCCATTAAAAAATTTAATGTGACTTTCGTCTGACTTTGACAATGCTTCCCAAGGTCAAACCAATGACCATCTTATGTCTCCCTCGAAACCATACAACTTTTGTTTGAAATATTTTTTTGTATCTTCCATATTTTTCGAGATATTTGCCTGTGGCGATTAAAAAAAATACACTTATATAAAATACATTTTTTTTATTATATTGTAATGAACAAAGTGTAATTAATGAATCTTTTTTATTATTATTTTGTAAACGATTATATATATAGCTTATGTATATAACTTATGTATATAACTCAAAATTATAAAAAAATCTGTGAAGTTCGAAACGCGTACAATATAATAATTATTTAACATTAAAATATAATTTTTCATATATTGAATATTGAATTGTTCATTAATTTCTTAAATTTTTTCATTTTTTTAACTTTAACAATAAAATATTTCGTGTGCGTGCGTGCGTGCGTGCGTGCGTATGTATATGAGTGTGTGCGTGCGTGTGTGATGTGCGCGTGGGTAGTGCGTGCGTGAAGAATAGAGCTTTTGTTATCTTTAAGTCAATTTATAGTCGACTAATAGTCAGCAAATAATCAACTTATATTGACTCATAGTCGGCTGGAAAAAATCGACAAATAGTCATTCGTGTTATGTGGGTTATTATAAACTTGATTAAGGATCGATACACAGCCATGATGAAAGAATTCAACGATAGTTGATTAATCGCATTTGTTTGTAATTTTATCTGTATCATCTCTGATATTAATTTTTTTTTCTAAATACTTTTTTTTCTAATACGTCTCTCTAACACTTTTACATTCTCCTAATCAATTCGATGATTTTGACGCAATTCATGCTCAACAATAGCTGATTTGTTTATTGTTTCTATATGTAATTGATTTTTATATTCTGAGATTCTTGTATTTAATTTTCTTTTTCTCTGCCCTACATAAGTTGCGTCACAATTTTTATGATATTTTGTAAATGACATTTTTATTGTTCATTAATGGGAAAATATTTTTCTGAGCTCTAATTAAACTTTTCAATTAACTTATTGAAATCATAAAATGCCAAGTTAAAATCAGAATCTTTAATAATATTAACAAATTTATTTGATATATTGGAAATATAAAATAAGTTCATCAAAGTTATTATCGACACATTCGAAAAAATAGAATTAATAATATAGTGATATAAGTAAATCTGTGTCTGATTTGATATGTATCATTAACCTATTCTGACAAAGATCTTCGTGAAATAAAGACATTAGTGACTAATATTAAAAGAAAACATTTATTAATATATTCTTGACAATTTTGACATTTCCGACATTGAATCTGTATAAAAACATTACAGCTAATTAATTTATAATTTATATATATTTTTAAATATTTATTTAATTATCTTGAAGATGGCTAAAAAAAACAATTGAAATGTTGATATTATCTATTAAGAATAAATAATAATTGATATAATGAATTTGTCATCAAAATGTAAAAAAAATCATTTCTTTTATTTCATTATTCCAATTTCATTATTCTAATTTTCGCCTCCTAGAAGTTTCGTTTACTTCTGTTATTTTCCCATTATATTCGACTTATTCTGATTTTCATCAGGGCTATTTCCAAAAATATGAAATTATCTTTGTTGAGAAATAAGAAAAACTTTGTTCCAATCTTTTGTAATGAATTAACATGGATTCACGAAATAATTTTTTATTAAAAAGAATAAAACTTATTTTTTTTTCAATCTCGTATTTTGAACAAAAATGGATTTGAAATTCTCAAATTTGCATTGCATTGAAAGAATAAGAATTGGCTTATTTTCTCTGTAAAAACTTTTTTGTAAAACTTTTTTTCGATTGAAAGAAATAGGAATCCCATAATTTCAATCCCACGTCATAGATTAAAATGGATTCAAACATTGCGCTTATATTTGAATTAGATTGAAATGGATTTAAAAAATCAAGAATTTGGATTCAACAATGACTAAACGAATTTATTTTAATCCTTTTTTGAATTGGGCAGTTAATATAAAAAATTTGTTATTCAAAACTAAAATGTTTCTTTAGAAATATCAAAATGACAATTAAATGATTTTCGAATGATGACTTATTAAAAAAGAGGTGTTTCGATGACATTCTTCGCATGTTTTTTCCCAGGATTATTATGTTAGTTCTGTATATTTATAGTTTAATTATTAAAACTAAGTCAAACAAACATAATTAAAAGAAATTCTTATCTCTATATACAATTATCATAAACTTTTTTATAGAGAATTGTGAGCTTATTGATTTTCGTTATATAGAAGATAATTTTTACTGTTAAATTTTCAAAATAGTGAAAACCTGATAGCAAAAATTCCTTAAAGAGGCTGAATTAATCTGATGATTGATACGTTATCATTACATGAAATTGTGAACACGACATATTGCCGTATATTATATCAATTGCGTTCCCAGATTGCTCGAGTGTGTGTTGATACGCATGATTATGTAATTTGGAGCGAATTTCGCAGTGTTCCCAGCTGAGGGGCCTCTGAATTGCGGATTTCCTCCGACTATGGGGGACATAGTTAAATAATGCGTCAGGCGTACAGCGCGTCCATTAATAGTCAATTCGATATGTGTGACTTTAAAAAAGTTCACATCTATTAAAATAAAGAAATAAGTCAAGTTTGATAGGATGGTTTACCTAATTGAAAGCCTATCTTTATATAACTAAATGCTCTACACCTTACCAGCTATTGCAGTTTAAATATTTCCGTAATTTCACTTTTATCGCTCTGCATAACCTACAAGAAAATCTCAATTTTATTTTCCAAAGTTTATAATACGTCAATGAAACATTTTGTGATACTTATCTCTATAATTTATCTTCCTTTTCATCTTCACGCAAATACGAACGCGCGGTATATGTAAATTAGTGAAGTGTGAATTGAAGGGAAGAAATAATATATATAATAATAAATAAAAAATAATTCGAAATAATAAAAAGTAATACAAGGTATTCCGTAAATTTTTGCTAAGCTTTTTTGTGTAGATAGAGCGGACTAAATTGCGTTGAAAAGTCCTCTACCATTTTACAATTTTTGCAATAATTAATAAAATATTAGTTATTACTAAAAACTGCCGAATATTGATCTTCAATAATTTTTTACTCAAATATTATCAACTTTATAGAAAAACTGCAAGAGACAAAATCATTTCTTTTCTTCTCATAAAACTCTAAGAATTTTTTCAGAATTTATCAACTTTTATTGCATTTTTTTATTTTTATCAACAGAGAAAATACGGTATTAAAAAATTTTCAAAATTTGCGTACACATTCTGTTCCAATTGAATCGTGTTACACTTTGTACATTCCTGTATACGTTTGTGTTAAGATGTGTTAAGCAATTGAAAAGTACCCATTGATAATTCTTATAAATTAGATCGTTTTTTGTGATGTTGATAATATTGGTTAATTTGGAGCATCTCAGCACTTTATATCTCCATGTACGATTTGTTTTGTATATTTGATTTGTATATTTGATTATTCATTAACAATCTATTTTGTTCGTAATTTGCGGCGGACAAAAGTAAGTTTAAAATACATATTTTATGATAAACTGTACTAACAATTTGTTACTTTCTCTCTTTTTGCATATATTTCTGTGTATTATTAATTGTTCTGTTTATTTCTAATCTTAATTTCATATAGAAAAAATAAAAGTAATAGAAAATCTATTGATGTTAGATAATAGTTAGAGATGATGATAGAAAGAATGATCTAGGATTCAAAGAAATTTCAAAAGAATACAATTTCCATGATAGGAAGAAAATTTGCGACAAATATGATAAACTAGCTATTGTAAATGATTTAGTCATTAATGAAATGTGGCGCTTTCGGCATTCCTATGGGATCTCCATTATTATTGAAGCGGATCTTGTAATACAAGATTTAGAAGAATTTATACTTGAAAAATTACTATTTAGAATTTAATTATAAGTATGTTGATGACATCGCTTTGTCCACTGAAAAACAGAATATTAATATAATCTTAAAAAATTTTACCGAATATGTCTATATTAAAATTCACTATAGAGCTTGGCAGGGATAAATTAAATTTTTTAGATAACTTTAATTTTAGATCTAATTTTTTAATTAAAGAAGACAAAAAACTAATTTACAATTGGTATAAAAAATATACATTCTCTTTAAGATATTTAAATTATTTTTCATATCAACCTATTAAGTCAAAAAATAGGTACTATTATGGGATTAATGGACAGAGTGTTAATGTAATCACATCCAAAATTTCATGAATTAAATTTCCATAAATATAATCAACATTTTACTAAATAACGAATATTCTTTGAAGATTATTTTTAACATCAGAAAGAGATGTTTAAAAAATCTAGAGATCAGAATAACAATGTAACTCACACAAATAACAAAAATCATATAGATAAAAATTGGACTACATTTTTCACAATACCTTATGTATATATTTCATCAATATCAGAAAAATTTAAACGATTTTTCAGGAATAACAAACTGAATTCTTTCATTAGAAATAAAAAAAACAAATTGACATCACTTTCACAAACCAATGTAGTATACAGAGTTTTAATTGTTAGGAAAGTTTAATTGTGATGCATCCTACGTAGACAGACGAAACGATTACTTAAGACCAAACTAAATGAACATAGCAGTTATATCGAAAGGAACACAAAACAAAAATCCGTAATTTCTGAACACAGATTGGAACATAATCATGATTTTGACTGAAATCATGCAAAGATCTTAGACAGAGAAAAGAATTATAATAAACGATTTATTTCAGAATCAATTTTTATTAACAAATGATATAAAAAATGAACTAAATGTGCAGGAGGACATAGAATTCCTACATCTATTATACCAAGATTTATTTAAA
>NW_017259282.1:992200-1043507 GCF_001594045.1 Atta colombica | reverse complement strand
TATTTATTACCACATTATATTTATTAGGTGTGGGAAAAAGTTCGTGGCGTTTTTTTCATAATATATTGTATTTATTTATTGCTGTTTTATATCCATGACAATTGATTTTGATCTCTCATATACTTTTTGAACGTCTTTGTGCTAACATGTCTTATTTCACATATTATTGTTAACATTATTATACGTACGTTTTTTGTTGGAATGATTTGATTTATGTTTTAATGACGTATTAGACTTTATTAAATTACAGATAATCTGAAATGTTAGATTTGAGTATTTTGTTAGACGATAGCATTATTATTATCTTATAAATATATGTTAACGATACTATTCAATTTGCTTTGCATCTTTTATATTAAATTTATACGTCATCGATTTTATTTTTATTTTTACACTGAGGAAGACCCAATCGAAAGGGTTGAATTTGTCAATTTTTCTCAAGAAATAAAGTATACGATTTTTTAAATAAAGTATACGCTTAACTTGTGTTGCTCGCATTGATTTACATCTATCCTTGGATTTATTCGTTTGGAGCCTATACCAAGATTGATAGTCTTATGAAAAGGTATATCTAAGGGATCGCTGATTACGAATCCGTGATCAGATTTCCGAAATTCAAGACGGCGGATCCAATGTAACGGATTCAAATTCGAAAAACGATGCAAATCTTATAAAAATTCTGGGGATTTTCGGGAGTTGCTGATTATTAAAGTCCCCGAGAAACCCCAGATATTCATTTTCATAAGATTTGCATCGTTTTTCAAATTTCGGTCTTCATATTAAATCCGCCAATTTGAATTTTTTAATTTTGACTTTAGATTTGTAATTAGCAATCCAAAAAATCTACTTAGTCTTATTTTACAGCTCCAGAACTAATTTTTTAATTTTTTAAATTTTGATTTCAGATTCGTAATCAGCGATCCAATAAACCTATCGAACTTCATTTTTGACTAATTATCTATTATTGATTAATCACAATCACATTTATTATTAAAAAGAGATGAATTTTTTCAGTTTGTTTATTTATAAAATATTTCGTCAACAATAGAAATGTTTCCACGATTTTTTTATCGATTAATTACATCGATAAAGAATCGATCAATCCACGAGATGTCGATTAAGCGACGCATGCGTCGCGCGTAATCGATCTAAAACACTTAGATCATTATGATCGCTCTAATTGTCTCGTCGACAGCACGTGTCTCGCCTCGTGGACAAGTATTACCGCACTACCGTTGAAATCCTTTCCGCTACTGTAAAACACGTTCGCCCGCATTTGAGGTCTGTTCAAATAAAATTTGGAAAGTAGGGAAAATTTCATTTTTCTCGACCAAGAGCCCTCGAAGCAATCATACCGCGGGAAACGCTTGGACGTAATCACATGGCCGTGCCATCACAAATCCATCATGCACGCAGCAAGATCGCCAACAAATTAATGGCGAATTCATTATTTATCCGATCCATCACATTTGATTAAAGCTAAAAGAAACAATATTTATATTAATGAATTAAATACAATAGTGACCCAATTTCTTGGAATCATATTGTAACTCTTTATGTCATCATTACAATCATATTGTAACAATCATATTGTATTACAATCATATTACAATTATATTGTAACTAATTATGATAAAGATCAATCAAATCGATTAGCTTATAAAATAACAGATACTCATGTTCAACCATCGGGGTTTGATCGAATGAAAGTAAAATATATATGCTGTTCATGTCTTAAGCGCTATAGTGACAGCTGCCTTGAAAATATTACATGTTATAAATATTTTACCAGCAGTTGCATTAACGACAGTAAAATTTATTGAAAAATTTGATAGTTTGTTTGATATTTTTAATTCCACAGTAATAAAGATAAGAAAAGTTACAGACCAGTTTTTACTGGAGTACAGTATCAATTACAATTTTGACAGGAAATGTTCGATTATTTGTCTTAAAAGGTTTTTCAAAAAAAGGAAAAAATATCACAAATACTGTTAGTTTTTCAGTTTTGGAAATTAAACATAAAATCTCTACAATCACTGTGAATTATGCAAACTATTCAGCCAGATATTAAATTAATTCTTGCTCACAAGGTGATTGAATCAAGATTCATTAGAGAATTATCTTGGAAAAATGCGAACATTGAACGACGCGGCGTATACTCTTACACCATCACAATTTTATTTCGGTTTTAGAAAATTATTTTCTGCATTTGATTTGACGACGAGAACTAGAAACTGTGCCGAAAATCACGACTTAATGCTTATGAATGTTGCTAATTATAAAGCTCAAAATGAACAACAAGTTGATGTGAATCAGCAAGATAAAGGAAAATCAATTTTAATCGATGATCATGATTATCGAAACATAATTTATCGGAACAAAATGCTTTTCGATATGTTTATGGATATTTAATGCGAAAATAATTATAAAACATTCCTGTGATTTTTGCCTTAAGTATGCAAGAGAATATGTAGACTTGAATAATAATTCATATTATTGTTTCTTTCTTAGCTTATAAATCTACAGAAAATAATTTGTTTGGTAGTTTGTTAATGCCAACTGACTGATGACTTTGTTACATATATATAAATTTTAGAAAACAATTTTAGAAAACAATTTTTTTCAAAATATAAAAATCTTAATGTTGCAAAAAGATGTTGTAGCTAATCTCATTGAAATTTTTTTTTACATATCATTTATACATCCATGTTCTAATTTTTCAAAGGAAAATTTGATAAGACTTTTTGCTCGAGTCTGACTTTTTTTTAATTTAAGAAACATTTACAATACATTTAAGATTCAACGAGGATATAAAAAAGTAATAATTTTGAAACATTGATTACTATTTTATATTTACAAGAAATAATTATTGTATTTTCTGGAAAATTAATTTGCTACGCATTAATAAGCTGCATATTGAAGAATTTATTTGTACTTTGAAAATTAGTTCAACTTTCTATGTAATATTTACGTTTTGTTATATTTTATATGCTATTTTTTCTTTATAAGTATAAGGGAGTAATATACGAAGAAACTTAGAACTAGAACTTTTATGTTAAATATTATTATTTTTTTATATAAAATATATCATGTTATTTCATAAAACAATACTTAAAATGTGCGTGCTAAGACACGATATTTCAAATTATAAGACTGAAATAAACATGAAAATATGAATGAAATGCATGAAATTAATTATAAAGCTACTATTTACAGTCTGTGATCTGATATAAAAATTTATTCTAAGATGATAGTTAATGAGACATCGTCAACACAAGAGTATTTATAGTTACATTACATCTATGTTATAATTTCTTACTGAATAATGTAAATATCATTACAGATTAACTTAAAACGATTTTTGATGTTAGATCCGGCTGTAAATAATCTTAGTATTATATTTGATTTTATTTTTTCCCTTTCCTTGCAGTAGAATAAACATGATAATTGGTTTACTAGTGCCATCAAGAACCAGATGAAAACAATCAAGCATTTAACAAATGAGTTCGGAGATCTGCTATTAGTATTATTCGTATTATTCAATGTTTTTTTCGTTCAATAAACATAAAACAAAGATAAGATAGCACAAATAGCATTAATAGCGTCTCCTGGCCGCAGTCAACAACTTCAGATCTGGATAATTTTATCAAAGAGAATATATAATATTCAATTTTTATTAGAATATTCCTACATATATTTTATTTTAATTTTTTTGTAAATTACATTATTAATATTTCAAATAATAATCAATAATTGTATATTTTTTATACTGTACAACTTTATATTGTACTTTATTGTGAAAATTAATACTTTTTACACTTTGTCCATCGCACAATTGTCAACTAATTTTTGAAAGTTTAAAATAATATCCTAAATATGTGTTTTATTCGTTAAAATACAATAAAATTTGCAATGTGTGTGTTTGTTATTATCTAATCTTATTTTATAATTTAACTTTTTTCAACTTATTCTGTAGCTCCTTATATCACCTATTTCATTAATTATAATTGAATATGATATAAGTAGCTAGAAATATTTAAACCATTTTTTTTATTACACATCTTTGAATTACTCGCCTTTATACTATCCAAAACATGGCAGAGAGTCACATGACTGGGTAGCACAAACATTAAAGGTTTCGATTTTACTCATAATTGTGTATGGTTAAACTGTACCTCTAGTAATATAAGCTCTATGTTACTGTGTCCGCCACCTTCGTACACGAACTATAAATTTTGTATAAAGGCTATTAATTCAGCTAAGAATTCTTGACGGTGGCGACACCGAATCTGCCGAAACCAGTAGCCATACATTCAAGCACGAGTCCATATGCTCACTTTCGGTGCGCCGAGAGTGAATGAGACAGCGAGCTTCTTCTCACACTTCTCACTGCTTGTTTCAAGCGATCGAAAATGTTTTCTCGGGAATCTCGGTGTCTCTCGGCATCAATAAGGAACGAAGAACAAAAATAAGGTTCAAAATAACATATAAAATTTAATAAATTGTAGTAATAGTGTATCCCTCTCATTAATTCAGAATAATATAAATCATGTTAAAACGTAATAGTTTACGAGATATTTAATTGTTTACGATTTTTCATGTGCGTTATATGTCTCCTTCATAAACTCGAATAGCAAGAATAATTCAGTAGAAGTAGAATTTTACCGGAAAAAAATTATAAACCAACATTTCTCTTCATGAAAATATATTCAAAAGGTCATCAAAAAAGAAATGCGTATGTTTGAGACTCGAGATTTGTGAAAAATATGTGAAATAAAAAAATCGAATAGTTACAAAAAGCATATTTTTCGCTTATAAAACGAAAGATATTGATTGTATAGAAAAAAGTTGGATAAAAATGTGGGTATTCGAAATAAAATTTACAAAATGAAAAGTGGAACATTAAAATCGATCTATTACAATAATTAAATAGAAAAAAAAACCATCGAATAAGGCCTTCTTTTCTCGCTCTCTGTTCATTGAGATTTAAATGCAAAGCTTTAAAATTTTCATAAAATATAGTTTTCATAATGACGAAAAAATCTAGCCCTGAACGAGCCTGAAATGTTAATTAGTTTTTGCAAAAAACTATTAGGTGTACAACTTTGCTTCCGCCGTTTTTTTCCGAAATTCGAGGCTTTATTGTAAAAAACTGGTTATACATTTATGATTCAAAGTATTGTCCATCGCTGGCCACTACTTTCTCCCATTTTTCGGGTAGCGTACGAATCCCGCGTCGAAAAAACTGGTCATCTTTTGAGGCTATCCACGAATCGATCCAATTTTTTACTTCTTCATAAGACCGGAAGTGCTGATCAGCCAGGCCGTGTGCCATTGATCGAAACAAGTGATAGTCAGAGGGAGCAACGTCTGGAGAATACGGCGGGTGGGGTAGGACTTCCCATTTCAACGTTTCCAAATATGTCTTGACCACTTTCGCAACATGGGGTCGAGCATTGTCATGCTGCAAAATCACTTTATCGTGTCTCTCGTTGTATTGCGGCCGTTTGTCTTTCAATGCTCGGCTCAAACGCATCAATTGCGTTCGATACCGATCGCCTGTGATTGTTTCAGTCGGTTTTAACAGTTCATAATACATTACGCTGAGCTGGTCCCACGAAATATAGAGCATGACCTTGGACGTCAAAATCACCGTTCTTGAAGCGTTGAAACCACTCACGACACGTTCTTTCACTAATAGCGGCCTCACCATAAGTATTTGAGAGCATTCGATGAGCCTCAGCCGCAGATTTCTTCATATTGAAGCAAAAAATTAAAACCTCCCGCAAATGATGAGAATTTGGCTCGTAAACTGACATTTTCAATCGAGAATAACTTTATGATGCAGACACAAATCGACTAATGTTTCTATGGGATTATGTTGACAGATGCCCAAATTTATTGTATGACGTCTATGATCTATTTATTTCGACCACTACTTACCGCTAAAGCCATCTATAGGAAAATGGCGGAAGCAAAGTTGTACACCTAATAAATAGATACGATATTTACGATTTTTAATGATACTTAGAAATTAATTATAATATTTTTATGAATTTTTAATAATATAATCTAATAACACTACGATAATTTTTTTTTTAGTAATGTAGATTAAAAATGATTAAGCGCGCTTTCTTATTGACTAATATTACTACGAAGATATGAAGAAGTTGCGAAGATATTAGGGATAAAATAATTTTAGAACAAAAGAATATATTTTTTAATATATATTTATTTATCATGTAATGCAATAAATATAATCTAAACCAGTGCTCGCAATGATTTGCACATTTCGGGCCGATTCTGGCGAGCGACTCCTACTATCGCTCGAGACTCGGCGGCCGAGCCGTTGGGTGCTTACGTGATACTCTGGCTTAAAAGCGTCCCTATACCTGAAATATACTGGGAGCGCATCTTTCACCAAATTATTATTGAAACATGTTTTTTATTAGATAATAAATAAATAAGTTTCAAAACGAACTGAGTTTTTGCAACAGTTCTCAAACATTTCCCAATTTTCGCAATGAAGATATTTCTAAAGCGCCGAATATCCGCCATCAATAGCTTGGCGCACGGGCAAACGCCTCTAAGACGCGGAGCGCTTGCTAGGCGTTTGCATGGAAACATTGAAACATATTATTCATTTTAACATTTTATACTTACTCATATAGAATTACATTTTTTTTTTATTACGATTTGAAGATGCCTGTAATATATTTAATGTGAAATTTATTAATGTTAAAATATAAACATAACAAATTCTTCGGTTAAGTGAAAGAAATTCAGATCACGTTGAGAGATGTCATGATATAATCGTTTTTGCATTCAATAATAAAAAAATTACATTATAGCTTACATATTTATAAAGCATTAATTTGAAGAATTTTTAATGTAATAATATTGTAAGTAAGTTTTCATTTTTTGTCTACATACATTCAATAAGCGTAACAATATTCAATAACAAAAGGATATATGTGTCTCCTCTGGAATCGATTTTAAATCTTTTTGAAATGTCGTTAAACACAATGACGTAAGGAAAACACGCTTTCTTAATGCATGCCTAATTTGATTGCTTGCACAAGGATTTATCGTTGAAAGGGAATTATCATAAAGGAAATATTAAGAAATAGAGTCATTTTCTCATTACATTTTTACATGTCCCATACTATAGAACTTCTTAACAAAAAGTTCCGAAAAGGACTGTGCTTCCTGGTTGAGCTTGTCACTATAGATTGCAATGGTAAGACAGGATGATTCCGTACAGCATGGTGGAACATCTGATTACAATAGCTGTAATTGATGTGGAAAAGAATGACTAAAGTTTTCGTATACGTTAAAAGATTTAAAAAAATGGTTGGCTGATATACTTAATAGCGATAATTTGACTATTTGAGATCCTGTTTACGAAGATATAGATTCTTTACATAATCTGGATATTAATACTGTATGATATGGAAAACATGTTAAGAATTGTGCGTTACAGAATGTATTTAAAATATACAACAGGTGGTTGCAATGTCAGAAAGAAATGTATCAAGTTTAAAAAATAAAGTATAAGATTTCTTTTTAAATATGTTTTGATTTCTTTTTCTGAAATTCATTTTTGAAAAAAGAATAGGAATAAACAGATTTATTGTCATTGGCGCCGATCCTTTAGATAAAAAAGATTCAATATCGTAGAACCTATTCTTATGATGTGTCAATTTGATATCTTTCGACCATTTCACAACTGTTCTTCAAAATATAATGTAAATAAAAAAAAATCTCCTTCATTTTAAAAAAGTGTAAAAAAAATATAGAAGGGGACACTGTTTAATAGAAGAGTTCCGGGCAACGTTACCGCATCAGTCAGTCAGAGAGCTTCAAAAGAGTTCAGACAGCTATTGCTAATTATAAGTTTTCGAGAAAATAAAATATCTCAAGCCATGAACTATTCCAATTCAACAGGATAAGGCGTTCCAATTCAACAGAATAAAAGTGCAAGAGACAGTAAGTTTATTTAATTTTATAAAATATTTGCTTATACGTATTATGTGTTATGTATTTTTGTAAGATTTATTTACATGTTTTCTTTTTTTTTCACAGTGCATTTTCTCAAACATCGTCTAGTACATCTTCGAAACCTCACTATATGCTTCGTATCTTGATGAGAAAATATGCATTAACATCCCAGCGTACAAGTTCGTGGACATTGAGATTGTTGTGAGATCTATCTCATATGCAAATTGCGATTGATGATAATCGAGGCAATTGCATGTTTATATCTCATGCTACGTGAAAGATGTTCATCGAGAGGCGGATATCAAACGATTAATATAGTCAACAGTCCTATCATCACTGATTTAAGATCTAAATATTTAAAATAATTATAAATAATTAATATAAATTTGTTAAAATATACGAATAACGTGAAGTTAAATGACACATATTTGTATATGAAATCAACTGTGCTTTTCTTATATGATAAAAATTCTATTGTAGAATAATAAATGTGAATTAATAGTCTATGGTAGTCAGTGCTCGCAACGATTTGCGCGCCTAATGGCTCGACTGCTAAACCTCGAGCGGTAGTAGGGATCACTCACCGGAATCAGCCCGAAATGTATAAATCATTGCGAGCATTAGTTTAGATTATATTGTACATATATTGTACTGCATTACATGATAAATGTGTTAAAAAAAAATATATTCTTTTGTTCTAAAATTATTTTATCTCTAGTATATTCGCGATTTCTTCATATTTTCGTAGTAATATTGAATTAGTCAATCAATAAGAAAGCGCGTTTGATCATTTTTGTACTACATTACTAAAAAAAAAATCGTAGTGTTATTAGATTATATTATTAAAAATATATTATTAGATTAAATTATTAAAAATATTATCATAATTAGTTTCTAAGTCGTATCATTAAAAATCGTAAATACCGTATCTATTTAATTAAATCACGGGCAAAAAGAAAAGACAACGTGGGAGAGATAATAAGTATAGCACAAATAATAAGTATAGGATTGCAACGGGTAGAAGAGAGAAAATCCTACAATTTGTAAAAGGGAGAGGACAATAGGATAAAGAAAGAATGCAACGGGTGAGAGAGAGAAGGAACGAACTCGTTTCTATCCTGATGACGCGCTTCCCCCTTCCCAACGTCTGTGAGACACTTCTCACTCCCTGACTCCCTTACACACACACACATACACACGCACGCACGCACACGCACACGCACACGCACACACACACACACACACACACACACACACACACACACACACACACACACACACACACGCGCTGCACACACACCGTATTCGTACTAACTAACGTACACCGTATACGCATTAACACATAGTGAATTAGAATAGGCTTATCCTACTTAAAATGTTGAACTATTATATATATTCATTTAAATAAATTAATTTCAGAAATTATAATTGGTCGTGCCGATATGGCAAAAATTATTGTCGAACTTTCAACGCAATCATTCTGAAGTATATAATTTCTGAAATTAATTCATTTAAATGAATATATAATAGTTGAACATCTTAACATTCACACCGTAGTGGCGCTTCGTATTTAAAGTAATGTGTCTAACATAAATGGTCTTATTTCAGTCCTTATTATTGTTTATACACGCTCGCCTACAATGCATAACTCTCTATACATATCGGTTATTGCAAAGAATATTGTTAAAATCTCTCTCTAAAGGTTTCGGACGTTCGCACTACAAGAGATCCGGGTTCGACTCCCGAACGAAGCAATATTTTTTGCAATAGGTTTATTATATAATTTTTTAAATTATTAATTTGGGAAATTTGTAGGGATTATTAATATTTCAGATTGATTGTTGAAAGTCCGACAATCATATCGGCACGCAATTATAATTTCACCAATTTATCAAGGAAAAATTGAATTTACTGTTAAAAAATTTTCAAATTTTTTGCTGTCGAAAAAGTTTGTTTAAAACCATTGAAAGTTGAGAAATGCGAGCGAGGCAGCGCGCTGGATGGGAAAAGTCGAGTGGGGAAGATTGGGCTGCTCGACAACTCGCGCGTATTTAATTTCGCGCGTTAAAATTTGCTAAATTTATATTTTCTTAGCAATAAATTGATGTAGAAAGGATTTTTTTAAATCCTATCTAGCTTGACTCCAAATTTAACTGAGCTGAGATATAAACAAATAGCTTAATCAAATGTTTCGTAAAGTATTGTCATTGTAATCAATGAAATTTGTAGTTCCTCGTTTCTTAAATTTTTATTTATTATTAAAAAATTACATTTGAATATGGAGTGCATGTCTGATTAACAAATTTAAATCAAATTAGCTATGTTTCTTTATTTAATATGCTGTAAAAAGTGTTCAATTGGATAATTAAATGTACGGAATTTTCAGTAAAAAATTGTTTTTATGAATTTAATTGCAGATGCAAATATGACATATGTAAACGAATAATTATTAAGTAATTTGTCAAATGTTAGCGTAAGAATTGAAGATATAACTTTCAAATATAAAAGTAAGTTAATGTTATACGAAAAATATATTTGCAATCGTATTCAAAAGTTACACTAACATTTAGCAAATTATTTAATTACTTATTTGGCAAATTATTTATTAATTATTTACATATCTCATATTTCAAACGTGATTTTTTAATAAGCCAAAAAACAAAAATTAAAGAAATGAAAAATGAAAAATTTCATAGTTACAATTACTGTGCAAAACATTTGCTTAAGTTATTTATTTATACCTCGTCGAGCTATCCCAGATTAAAAAAAAATTCTACATCAATTTATTGAGAAAATATAAATTTAGCAAATTTTAACGAAATCAATTACGCGCGAATCGCCGAACTGCCCGATCTTCCCCATTGCGCGCCGGCTTCCCCGTTCGGCGCGTTGCCTCGCGTTCTCAACTTTCTCAACTTTCCAATGGTTTTAAATAAACTTTTTCGGCAACAAAAGCTTGAAGAATTTTTTAACAGCAAATTCAATTCTCTCTTGACAAATTGTTGCCAGACAAAACTCTTAATTATAAAAATTAGAGCTACAGTAATTTAAAAAAAAATTATTACCTCGGCTTCTAATAATCGGAGGATAATTTTTTTTTTAAATTCGTAGAAAAATGTCAGTGCAACTCTTGAAGAAAAATCACCTCTGTAAATTGCTATGCGTCTGTTCAAAAATGAAGAAATTAAGTTTTCCGCAAATAGGTTTTTAGTGAACAAATGGCTTTTTGCAAAAACTAATGAACATTTCAGTCTCGTTCAAGGCTAGATTTATTCATCATTACTACATTCTGCGAGAATTTCAAAGTTCTGCGTTAAATCTCAATGAATAGAGAGCGAGTGAAAGAAAAGACTTTTTTTGGTGTTTTCTTTTTTTTTTACTTAACAAATAAATCGATTTTAATGTTCTACGTCTCATTTTGTAGATATTTTGAATACTTACAATTTTCATACCGACTTTTTTCCATACAATCAATACCTTTCGTTTAAGTGAAAAACGAATTGCTTTTTGCAATTATTTGATTTTTGTTCGCATATTTTCTTCACAAGTCTCTTCACGATCTCAAACATACGCATTTCTTTTCTGATGATCTTTCGAAAATTTTTGTGAAGAGAAATGCTGGTTTATTATTTTTTTTCGGTAAAATTCTATTTCTACTGAACTATTCTTGCTACTCGAGTTTATGAAAGAAATACACATCATAATAAACTTCGATGAATAAAAATATCGAAAAAGAGAAAGTGATGAAACCTATAGGAAAATCTAATTAATTTCTATTCTAATCTGTTGCTTCTTTAAATCTCGAAAGAAAAAATTTTAAGAAAAAGATATCCAAAAGAAACAATATCATTCTTCACCATTCTCTATCGTTTCCTGTTAGGAGAGTATGATTTCATCGAAATACGATAAAATATCAATAAAGACGTAATGTTTCATTGCAAGTTTTGTTGGAATCTCTCTTTCTATGTTTCAAAACTGAAAATCTGTCATAATTAATAGTGTATTTACAGTAATAGAAATTCTATCGCAATTACCAAAATAGCTGTTTGTTGTTAACCGCATCAATGATATTTGACATAGCATTGTGCTCTCGAGGTATAATTAATTATCATAGGTAGCTTATCATAATCTATTGTAAAATCGGAGAAGAGTGTATATTTTTCTATCATTATTAAAAAAGCGTAACATATTATGTATAATAAGAATTTCATGTATATCATAATTTTCTAATAAAATACTTATGAAAGAAGAATAAAGAATTAATCGTGAATATTAATTATAACAGACAAACTTTCACGTTTCGTGGAAAGGAAGCGATAAGAAACGATAAAAAAATGTAATGTTACAAATATACTACTCAAAAAAATTGAAGGATTATTTAGTATGTCCTCCAAAAATAGGTAAGAGTTTAACTTCGTTAAAAATAATCCTAACGAGATTTTTAAAAAAGTATTTTAAAGCTTGAAGTCTCTACTTTCGAGGCTGATTAATTGATATTTCGATCTAATTAATTTTTCACAAAGTTATAGAGATTGTAATTGGATAGCTTTCAAATCTCTAAAAATTTTGTACATATAATATTTTACAAAGTTTTCTAAATTAAAAATCGCAAACAAATTCTGTTTATAGCGATTAAAAGAGAATCTTTACCTTTAATTTGTCTTTTGTTAAGCATTATATAATATTTTTTCACCGAGTTATTCAATATTGAAGCAAAAACGAAATTTTTTTATTTCACTATTGAATAACTCGGTAAAAAAAATCATAAGACTAGAAAAGCAAATTAAAGATAAGGACTCTTTTGAACGCTGTAAATTTGCTTGCGATTTTTAATTTGCAGAATTTATTTACGATTTTTAATTTAGGTCATGGAACTTGTAAAGTCTATACAAAATTTTTAGATTTGACGGCTCTCCATTTCTATAATTTTATAAAAAGTCAATCAGAGAGATCGAAATATTAATTACTTATCTCGAAAGTAGATCACTTCAAGTATTGAAAATGCTTTTCTAAAAATCTCATTACGATCGTATACACGATTATACTCTCTTGAATATTATTTATTTTTGGAAGATAGACTGAATGAGCCTTTAATTTTTTTTACGTAGTGTGTTATAATATACTTTTAGAGACAAACAATGGAGGATCAATAGTACAAAATTTATATTAGGTGTACAACTTTGCTTCCGCCGTTTTTTTCCGAAATTCGAGGCTTTATTGTAAAAAACTGGTTATACATTTATTTTTCAAAGTATTGTCCACCGCTGGCCACTACTTTCTCTTATCTTTCGGGTAGCGTATGAATCCCGCGTCGAAAAAACTGGTCATCTTTTGAGGCTATCCACGAATCGATCCATTTTTTACTTCTTCATAAGACCGGAAGTGATCAGCCAGGCCGTGTGCCATTGATCGAAACAAGTGATAGTCAGAGGGAGCAACGTCTGGAGAATCCGACGGGTGGGGTAGGACTTCCCATTTCAATGTTTCAAAGTATGGCTTGACCACTTTCGCAACATGGGGTCGAGCATTGTCATGCTGCAAAATTACTTTATCGTGTCTCTCGTTGTATTGCGGCCGTTTGTCTTTTAATGCTCAGCTCAAATCATCAATTGCGTTCGATACCGATCGCCTGTGATTCTTTCAGTCGGTTTTAACAGTTCATAATACACTACGCCGAGCTGGTCCCACCAAATACAAAGCATGACCTTGGACGTCAAAATCACAGTTCTTGAAGCGTTAAAACTACTCACGACACGTTCTTTCACTAGTAGCGGCCTCACCATAAGTATTTGAGAGCATTCGATGAGCCTCAGCCGCAGATTTCTTCATATTGAAGCAAAAAATTAAAACCTCCCGCAAATGACAAGAATTTGGCTCGTAAACTGACATGTTCAATCGAGAATAACTTTATGATGCAGACACAAATCGACTAATGTTTCTATGGGGTTATGTTGACAGATGCCCAAGTTTATTGTATGACGTCTATGATCTATTTATTTCGACCACCATTTACCGCTAAAGCTATCTATAGGAAAACGGCGGAAGCAAAGTTGTACATCTAATAGTACAGTAAAATACGATATGATAAGAAACAGAAATTGGAATTGTGGATACTGTTAGTAATTCATTTTGTTTTTTGCATTGATTTTATAAATTTACAAGATTATATTATTTTTACATCTTTTTTTGTACATTTACCGAATTTTGTTACGTAGATAGGAAATGCTATCGTTTCCTTGAGATCGTTACCTTGAGATAGATAATTTAGATATGTTTTTTTTTAAGTGGTTTTCGGTTTGGATCGGAAAATGAAGCATTTCATCGACATTGTGCGAAGAATCCTGCGCAAGTTTTATTAATGATTACTATATTGTTACGTTCTTTATTTTTCATATGAAAATATTAATTACATCGGGCTGGAATTCGGTACGGTTTTCATGAATTCAATTTAGAACTGACGGGTCAAATTAATTGATGAAATTTTAAAGTAATTAACGAATTTTGGATCTTTCTCAGCGTGGTCCGCGTCCTCAACTTTCGATTAGTCGGCGCTCGCTAACTCGACAAATTCGCGTTTACTTATCTGTTTTAAGCTAATTAAGGCAGTTATGATGGCCAAAAGTTAGTAAATCAATTCAAAAATGTATTAAACATAATGCGAGATTTCGAAATTAACAATATTCTCGGCTAGAGCAGCTGAAATCCCATTAAGGATTCGAAGTGACGCGCATCGCGGGCCATGATTGGTACGCGATAATTTATTCTTATTCTGAGATATTATAGGTGTTGAGATGTTTCAATCAAATTAATTTTTCTTAAACCTCGAGTAGGATGATAATGACATGACATTCCCAACATATGGAAAGGATTCCTTAACTCCGCGTGGAGTTTATTATCTTGTCTGGAATTTCATCGCAATACATCGGCACACGGCACGCGTCTCACAGGTGCCAATCTTCGATTGGCTCACGCGACACATGTGTCACGCGGTATCGACATGACAGAATCATATTACACCGAATAAGTTTCTCGCTAGGAATATCCGCAACTAATTAATATAAATACCTTAGATAAACGATGTAAGATCAGTGAGATTAAATAATGAAAAATAATTCAGCGCGAAACGAAGAGACAAAAAGTAAAATTATATTTCTAGAAGGGCAGGACGTAATATCCCCCCCCCCCTTAAGAATGGAATTGCGCATTTTGGTGCGACGACGGCGAATTCGATAAGCCCAGAGAGAGTTTGGATGCAGCAATGGTATGAGCCTGTCAAGTCGATCCTCGAGGTTACGTAGAGATTGATTTACGGTGTCCAATTCCGCGGTCAAATTGCAGGATAGGTTTAAGCATGCTTATTGAAGATCGCGATAATAGTCTTATCCATCCAGAGTCAATGCCCAAATCTTGGCATGGCATGAGTAATTCGTCATCGTTCGTAAAAAGGATTCGGATGGAGGCGGCCTTAGTGTTTGTATTTCCCCCCGATAGCCTCAAAGCTTTAATTCCCATTAAAACAATGATGATTAACGTTAATCCTCCACAGATCTTAAGTCAAATTTTTCGACAAAAATGATGTGTTAGAAATTGTACTCTCTTCTGAAATATACTATCTTTTCGTAATTTCTTTACGAGGCTCGATAAGTATAGGAGCAAGCATATTCCCGCTCCCTATATTCACTGTCCCTGTAATATCTTATTCGGATCTAATATTATCGGTGGAGTAACTTTCGCTGATTTCGGTCCGTACCAAATATTACTAACTCGATACATCATAGAAATAGCGGAATCGTAAGCGATTTCTGTTCCTCTTGTTGTGATTAGGCGGGATTCTGGCGTTAGATATTTCGGAGCACCGTTTGTTATAATTATAGCTCAGAGAAACAATTTCCGGTCGACCTCAGTTGTACAAACATTGGCGTGCATTGATAGATGTAAGCAGCTTCACCTTTAATGAATGCGGAGTAGCCGGGTTTTTCCATGAGAGAATAAGCGAAAAACGTTTAAAAAATTATTACTATTCTTATGTAACAAATCGAACAATTGGATGATCAAGATTTAACAAGTATTGTATATTTAATAATTTTGACTATTAACTGTAATGTATTAGAGCATTCTTTCATTAATGCGGTTTTTTCAGAATAATTTGATTTTGCATTATTAATTAATTGTACTGATGAGGACCGAGCGAAATGGTAGAAATGTATATATGTATTTACTTAATAGATAGTGTTGTAATATAATTTCGTATAATTTCGTTTTCATCCGATCTCTTTTTGTCAAATATTAAATTATAAACAAATGAAGATCAAGAGTAAATTGCTTTGTCATTTCCTGGTTTAATTGATATAATAGTGTATAATTTCATTTCCAATTAATCTTCTTTTGTTAAATACTAAATTATAAATTGAGATCGATGTTGAATAAACGCTTTATCATTATTATCTTTTAGCTTAGTTAATAAATATAATTTTGTGTATAATTTTGTATATAATTTTGTTTCCGTTTGTTCTCCTTTTGCTGTGTTATACTTTGCACAAAATTTTTGATATAAATAAAAAGTTCTATTATAGAATTTGAACTAGTAGTCTATGGTTTAATTATATTATATTACATATATTATATTACATGCTCAATTATACGATAAATAAATTTATATTAAAAATATATTTCTTTTAAAAAATAATCTTTTCTGTAACCATCATTCTTTTTTCATATCTTCGCGGTATTAAATTACTTAATAAGAAAGCGCGTTCAGATGATCAATTTATACCATTAAAATATTATTAAAATCGCGTATAATTCTATTGTTAAATCGCATCATAAAAATTGTAAAATGAATATCATATTTTTTAAATAAAATTATGTGCGAAAGAATACAATGGGATTTGTAACTATGATATGCCAAAATTGTATTAATAATAAGTGTGATGCGTTAAAAAAAATTTCGTGAAGTTTATTATAAAACTTCAATTATAGAGTGTGAATTAGTATTAATGTGCGCTTCGGATGAAATTGTATACACTATGTTACATTTAAAGTAAAAAATAAATTAATGTTTTTAAAAATATATATAATATGATATTTAAATATATTACTCAATTTTTAAAATTATTTTTAGTCTTTTTTTCCTCTTGTCTCTATTTATCAGCGATTTAAAAGGCGATTATACAAGGTGTCCTGCGATATGTCTGTCAAACATGTTTTGTAGATAGAATGGATTAAACTCGAAAAGTCTTCTACCATTTTGGAATTTTCGCAATGGTTAATGAGATATTAATTACTAAATATTGCCGAATATTAGTATTTAGTAATTTTTTATTTATATATACTATTAACTTTACAGAAAAATAGCAAGAGACAAAAATTGCTTATTTCTCATAAAATTCTGAAAATTTTTTCAAAATTTCTTATATCGTATTTGCTCATATTGGTAAAAATAGTTGCCAATAAAAAAATGCAGTATTAAAAAGTTGATAAAAAATTTTGCAAAAATTCATAGAGCTTTGAGAAGAAAATAAATAATTTTTGTCTTTTGCTGTTTATTTGTAAAGTTAGTATCTGAGTAAAAATTATTGAATATCAATATTCGGCAATTTTTAGTAAATAATATCTCGTTAAACATTGCGAAATAATAGAGGAATTTAGTAGGATAGCTACACCGATTCTAATTCACGGATATAGCAACCAACAGATAGCTCTAGTGTCGCGCGGCGATGTCACAGTGGGTTCAAGGAAGGGGGAAGATCGTCATCGGGGGTCATCTGTATTAAAGGAGGAAGGGGGTTATGTTCCTTCTCTCTCTTAACCTATTGTCTCCCTTTCCCCCATTGTAGGATGTAGTTCTCTCTCTTCATTCATTGCAGTTTTATACTTATTCACGCTCTTTCTTCTTCTCGTTGCATTCTCTCCCTGTTGTCTTTTCTTCTTGCACGTGATTTAATTAATTAAGTAGATATGGTATTTACGATTTTTAATGATACGATTTTAGAAATTAATTGATAATATTTTTATGAATTTTTAATAATACAACCTAGTAACACTAATTATGATAATAATTTTTTAGTAATATACAAAAATGATCAAGCACGCTTTCTTATCGACTATTTCAATACTTAGTGAATCGTACTGAACAGCTATTATTAACTAATTCTTAATTACAGGGAAAAAGGGAAAGAAATAAAAATTATTTCTATTATTTTCTATCTAATAAAAAAATTTTATGCTTTATTTTAAATTTGATACATTTCTTTTTGGTGTTGCGATCACCAGTTGTATATTTTAAATACCTTTTGTAACGCACAATTCTTAACATGTTTTACACATCACATAGTATGGTAATAATATCTAGATTATGTAAAGAATCATGATCAAGATCATGTAAATGGCGCAACCATGACCGAATTCGTTGGGATTAGAGCAAAAATGTACGCCTTGCGCGTCGATACTAGAAAAAAGATGCAAAAAAGAAGGCAAAGAGCAACGTTGCAACGAGATCCATAACGTTCAATGATTATTACGAGCCTCAATACGTGTCTCAATGACACAACTGAAATGACGCACAGGCAATCGTGTATAAGATGGAAATTGCACGAAGTACATCATATCCAAAACGAAAATCGCTCTGAGTCCATATGACGATAAGTGGTACATTGTTCAAGATTCTATCGACACGTTGGAGACATTATAAAATATTATTATAAAAAAATTCATTTCTTTTTTTTGGGAATTTATATATTTTTTTTATTAATAAAAACACATTTGTATATGATATAATATATATAATATATATAATATGTTTAATATGTATAATCTTAAATCCGCTTTGTTCATAGGTGGCATTAGTGAGCGTACGAAGCTACCCTGGACAACATACTTTTTTTATGTGTTTGACATCTGTCAACATTAACTAGTGCACATCATCAGCAATTTCATACAACAACATATATTTTTTCTTTTATAATTATGTCTAGTTTTTTGCTAAAAAAAAAGTATATGCGGGAAGCTTTGCTTTTCTGTTTCAATTTGAAGAAATCGGCTGCCGAATCGCATCGAATGCTTGTGGAGGCCAATGGCGACAATGCTTTATCGGAAACAACGTGCAGAGATTGGTTTCGCCAGTTCAATGACGACAATTTTTACCTGAATGACAAGAAGCGTGAAAATCGGCCCAGGAAGGTTGAGGACTGTCAATTGCAGCGTCTTTTGGACGAGGACGATACCTAATCGCAAAAAATGCTTGCCGAGCAATTGGGTATTTCTCAAGCAATTATTTTCATGCGGCTACATGCTATGGGGAAGGAATTCAAAAGATCGGAAAATGGGTGTCGCATGAACTGAACGATAGGCAGATGGAGCGACGCCGAAAACACATGCCAAATTCTGCTTGCCAGACAAAAAAGAAAGTCGTTCCTGCATCGGATTGTGACAGGCGATGAAAAGTGGATCTATTTTCAGAATCCTAAATGCAAGAAATCTTGGGTTGATTCCGCCCAACCATTAACATCTTCCTCAAGACTAAATCGCTTCAGACGGAAGACGATGCTGTGCGTTTGGTGGGATCAGGAGGGTGTCATCTACTACGCTGTTAAAACTTGATGAAACTGTTAATGTTCACTGCTACCACCAACAACTAATCAAATTGCACCGTGCTCTGCGTGAAAAAAAGGCCGCATTATCAGAAAAGACATGACAAGCTTATTTTCCTCCACGACAACGCACCATCGCACAGTCAACAATGGTCCAAAACTACTTGGAGACACTCAACTGGGAAGTGCTACCCCATCCCGCTTACTCACCAGACGTGGCACTTTTTGACTATCACCTGTTTTCGTTGATGGGCCATGCTGAGCGACACTTCGATTCTTACGAAGATGTTCGAAAATGGCTTGATAAGTGGTTTGCCTCGAAAGATGAGGAATTTTTTTGGCGTAGTATACAAATTGCCCGAAAGATGGGAAAAATGTATAGTTAGCGAGGGCAAGTACTTTGAATAAATTTGTTTTTGCTTCCTAGGAAAAAAAAATGTGTTTTTTTTTACTAAAAAACAGCGAATTTAAGCTTATACACCTGGTATACATATTATATATAGTACATATAATATGTATATTATATATAGTATTGTATGTATGTACGTATGTACATAACCAAACAGGGTCCGTTCCCCGAACATGGATGGATCGAACTTCCCGTGTAGAGTAGTAGTGAGTAGAGTAGTGAGTAGAGTTATTTTACTAATCTCTGAGTTGTCGCTTAATGCTGCCGCGTCGTCCTCTGCCTATCTAAGAAAGATTGGCGTAAGGGTTTAATTAGCGCGTGACGAGATTTATGCGGAAAATGGGAAATGAGGGAGATGAAACGCATCAGTTGTGAACGCGATATCCTGGGAGCGGAAGTATACATCGAAAGCGCATCAGTAGTAAGCGCGAGGGTTTAGGTATTGGGAAAAAGAGTAAGGCGCACTAGAAATGAACGCGATAGTAGAGAAGAGAAGGTTAGCGCTGCATCCGAAGGGAGATCTGGTATAAAACGCACGATATGCTACAATTGCTAAGGCTAGATTTATTTAAAGAGAGAAGGAAAGCTTAATGGTAGGAGATTAAATATGATAAATCAAAAATTAAGAGTAAATAACTGAGATTTATTCGAATTAATAATGACTGAACATAATTGATAAACGGATATAATAGAATTGCTCGGGAAGCGAAATATAGAATGCCGGTTGATCGTGAAAATAATATGCGTGCATAGTGTTTACAATTATACCTGTTTATTTCCGAAAAAACAGAGTAGAATCGATTACGTGACTGTTAAGATGTACGCACGTAAACAGAGGCAGAGCGGACGTAATGTTTATAGCCAGCGACGCAACGAATGTCGATGGGTAGTACAATGATTTTCTGAATTGGATCACGAGATTTACATATAGGTAAGATCTAATTATATCGCGAAGCGAAGATGATTGTTATGATATAAGTATAGACGGCGCGAAATTGCAACTTTCTATGAGTCTTAGAACGCACATAAATCCCGAGTGTAAATCGCGAAATTCTAATTATTAACGAAGGAGAAGAAAAAAGATTTTACAAGTATTGGACAAGAAAAGGCGAAAATTTTTATAAATACCAGGTATGTAAATATGGAATCGGAATTTTTTAATAGAAAATACATATTTATTGCAAAATGATAAATAATATTTTATTCGAAGTATTGCCCATCAGTAGCTGTACATTTTTTCCACCTGTTTGACAATTTGTGGATGCCACGCCAAAAAAATTGTTGCTCTTTTGAACCAAACCAGTCATCTAGCCATTTTCGTACATCTTCATAAGAAGTGAAACGCTGCTGAGCAAGTGCGTGTCCCATCGATGCAAATAAGTGGTAATCGGGGCCAAGTCTGGTGAGTAAGCCGCATGCGATATTTCCCAATCAAATGCCTCCATTGTTGCCTTGACTAGTTTTGCTGTGTGTGATGGTGCATTATCATGAAGCAAAATCACTTTGTGTTACCTTTTTTGATATTTCGATCGTTTTTTACACAAAACTTGATTCAAATTGATCATTTGTTGTCGGTAGCGTTCAGTATTAACGGTTTCGCCAAATTTTAGCAGCTCATAATAGATCACACCTTTCTGATCTCACCAAACAGAGCATTGTCTTCCGTCCATAGCGATTTGGTCTTGCAGTCGTTGTCGATGGTTCGCCTAGAGTTACCCATGATCTTTTACGCTTAGGATTCTCAAAATATATCCACTTTTCACCGCCAGTCACAATTCGATGGAGAAATGACTTTCTTTTGTACCTGACGAGCAGCATTTCGCAAGTGGTTTTTCGGTTTTCCTGCTTCTTTCATTCATGTGGAATCCATTTTCCCATCTTCTGGATCTTTCCCGTGGATTTCAAACGTATGGAGACAGCTTCTCGTGTCACATTCAATTGAATAATCCGCGATTGTTGTTCAGTTTGAGCGTCATCCAACAATGCTTGCAATTCATTGTCTTCAAACTTTTTCAGTGGTTTTCCACGTTCTTCGTTTCTCACGTCAAAATCACTTTTGAATTTTTTAAACTTCATTCAAAACACTGTGATTTAGAAGAGCTCACCGTAAGCTTCGACAAGCATTCGATGCGATTCTGCAGCAATTTTCTTCAAATGGTAACAGAAAATCAATGTTGTCCGCAAATCGCAGTTTCCAGGCACAAAATTCGATATGTTCAATGCTATGCTTACAAACTATACTGTTGTATGAAACTTGTATTGTGAGTTGAAAATCTTTGTCACATGTCAGAACAAAGAAATGGCGTTGTCTGACGGCAACTACATTGACAGCTGTGGCCATCTATTGGTAAATTCCGGTTTCATATTTACATACCTAGTATATTCCATAATAAGGGCCCAATACGGATCCTGTAGCACGAATTCTCCATGTTACTTCGGAATCCATATTCTTACACCGAACTCCAATCCTTTCCCGAAAGTAGTTCACGACTGAAGATCAGATAGGGAAGCACTTGGTGATACTCCAGCGCTCCCACTATCTATCCCTAAGAGAAAGTTTTGAACGCGTTGGTTATGTCCAACGACACTGCAACTTCACCCTCCTCCCCTCATTCATGGATTTCACAATTAAGGCCCTCACTTAACAAATCACATTGATCGTCGAGAGACCCAGCGGAATCCGTATTGGAACTTAAGTTTGGTCCCTTTCGGGTCAGGTACTCAATGATTCGGCCGGCAAGTATTCGCTTGAACATTTTGCTGGACTCATCAAATAAGTAAATCGACCGATAGACCGATGAGGATTTCGGGTTTCGGCCCTCCTTGCGCAGGAGGATCAGGATCGCTTCTTCTAAACTGAGAGGAACCGTTTCTGCTTGAGACAACTGTTGTACAATTGTCTCAGGGGCTCTCCTATCTCTTCGGAGGCCAAGGCCCAAATCTTCCATGGATCCCGTTCTAGTTCTAGGGTCCTCAGGCGGCTTTTCAGTCTTTTGAAAGCCAAGGCGATCTCCTTTCTGGTCACCTCCAGTTCCTCTTGCTAATTGGTCGGCGGACCGATGACAGGAGGATCTCTTCCTCCCTATGGGTTCCCACTGTCTCCAACTGGAGGTCAATGCATTCTGTGATCGGGGACGTCCAAAATCGCATTTTGTTCAGGATGATTCTGTATGAATACCTCCAAAGATCCTTGTTCAGGAAAGAGATCAATTCCTCCCTTGCTTGGGCTTTGATCTTTCTGATCGCCTTGAGCTCCTCGCGCGGTTCGTACCAGACCGTAAATGACTGCGCAACATAATCATTTACAATTCGTGGTCAATCGCAACATAGTCAATCGCAACATGGTCATTTGCAACACATGGTTAATTGCAATGTAGTTATTTGCAACCAATCGCAAAGTGGTCAATTGGGACGATGGTCAAATAGAACACTCCCTTTCGAACTTCGACAGATGATAATCAAACCTCCTTTTTTATTTAATAACTCTTTAACGAACAACGATTGCTAAAATTGACCGGTAGTCATTCAGGGTCATGATTTTGACAATATATGTCAAGATCATCATCATCGAAATTGAATTCCCTACTTCATTTCTAGTAACGTTTTAACGTGTGATGGATGACTGCTAATACCTTCCGAAGGTTACCATATTCGATGTCATAACGTGAAGGTCAAGGATAGTTCATCGGAGGTGAACTGTCTATTTTAATTTTTATAACTTCTTAATAATCAATCAGCGATTGCCAAAACTTTTCGATGTACTGGTGAAAACTTCTTTTAAAATGTTTCATACAATTTTTAAGAATTTCTATATAATTTTTCAGATTTTCTATATTATGATATGTTGTAACTCTTACATTTTTTATATAAATTGAAACACTTTTCAGAAAATCTATACCTTTTCTTAGAATTTTTTACCAGGGCAAGTCAATGAGTTTTTAGAAAAACATAGTAAAATACATTTTTTTTGATCGATTCATTTTTATTTCTCAGCATAGTCTCCTTTTAGCTCGATACACTTGATCCAACGATTCTCCAACTTTCGGCTTGTTCAAGCCGAATAATATGATTTCAACCCTTCAAAATAAGCTTCTGTTTCAGCGATGAACTACTCTCTGGTAGTGAATCTCTTTCCTCCATTTCTTCAGGTTTGGAAACAAGAAATAGTCACAGGAGATTAAATCTGGCGAATATGCTGGATGGAGAAGCAATTCGTAGCGCAATTCGTTGAATTTGGCCATCGGTGCCGGTGAATCTGTGCATTGTCTTGATGGAAGAGCATTTTCTTTTTCGCCAAATGGGGACGTTTTTTCTTTAAAATATTGAAACAGTCTAATAAGGCTGTGTAGTAATCACCATTGATCGTTTGATTCAATGGAAGGTAATTGATATGAATTATACCATGTGCATCCCAAAAAATTGTGGCCATCACCTTTCCGGCCGACTTTACGGTCTTCGCCTTCTTTGAAGCTGTTCATCCGGAACATGAAGTCCATTGTTTTGACTGTTCCTTCGTCTCGAGTGTGAAGTAATGGATCCATGTTTCCACAGTAATGAATCGACGCAGAAATTCATCTGGAATTCATTACGTTGAAACATCTCCAAACATTGTTTTGAAATCATCATACGGTTGCGCTTATGGTCCACAGTAAGCAAACGCGGCATCCATCTTGCCAATAGCTTCATCATACCAATTGTTCGTGCAAAATTGAAATTACTGTGCCATGTGATATGCCTGTGGCCTCAACAAGTTCGCGTACTTTCACTCGTCGATCAGTCAAAACAATATCGTGGACTTTATCGATGATTTCTGGCATAGCAGCCTCAATTGGATGTCCCGAACGAGGTGCATCACATGTGAATATACGATCACGTTTAAATTCATTCACCCAAATGTATATAGTCGCAAACGCTGGTGCAGATGTGTTATAAACATTCATCCAACTCAGCTTTGATTTCTTTCGGCGTTAAACCTTATATGTAGATGTTTGAAACTGGTTTTTTTCCATTTTGCAAAAAAAAAAATTTGTTCGCTTTATTCATCTACAGAAATGAAATCACGCGATGAATTCCGCTCAAAATTTGACAGTAATCAACTAAAAGATGCTACTTGTCAAAAAGTAATGTGACATGAGTGCCGGCTGCGAGTGCCCTCTGACAGATTTTCTAAAAACTTATTGACTTGTTCTCATATACATATTAATTATGAAATATCATAAGATTTCTAAGATTTTTTGTAAGTTTATAATTTCTGCTGAAATGTTATAAAATCTAAAAAATTAAAAAATGTTTTTTAAAAATTATGGAATAAAAATTTTCAGAATATTTCAGAAGTCTTGTATGAAAAATTCTGAGAGAAGATATAAACTTTTCGAATATTTCTGAATAATTCTGAAAAATGTTTCTATTCATATAAAAATTATCACTAGAGAAAAATTTTCACTAGAATTGTCATGACCTTGACAATATACTAGGTTAAGATCATCGGAGTTGAATATCTTTATATTATTTCATTTATAATAACTTTTTAATGTGTGACGAGTGCTAAAACCACAGACTTCTATAAATAAACTGCCGATTTTGCCTCTATATTTGAAGACAGTACTAGACAACGCTATTGTATTCACTCACTCTCACATAGAGAAATCAGGAATGATAACATTGTTTTCATATAAATTCACGCGACAGAATGCATATATGGAAATTATGTATATGGAAATTAAAACAAGAACAACTCGAAATCAGGTTAATTTATTTTTAAGATATCAGCAGATATTTACGAGAGTGAATCAAATATAAACGGATTTATTTTTGTGAGGTGAATGAAGAGGGATGCGACTTCTAAGCGTTACAGTTAGGGATGCCTAAAGGAGATTCCTCCCCCCCTCCCCACCATAGAGGACTCCTCACACTACTGTTCCTTTAGTCAGTACACGATGTCAGAGCAAGAATACCCTTCATCTGTTGCGCAATGGGTTATTATCAAGTTTCTTATGACAGAGGGCGTAAAACCGTCCAAAATTTTGAGAAGGCTTAAGGCATAATTCGGGGACAAGATTCAAGTGTATGCGTGGCACAGACAATTTTTAGAAGGTTGAGAAACAGTTAAAAATGAATGTCACCAACATCAGTTTCAGCTGGAAAGATCCTTGCAATTGTATTTTTTTATTTTAAAGGAGTTTTGTACATTGATTTTCTCCATGAACATCGTACTGTGCACGCCGCATATTACTGCCAACTTATGAACAAAACAAATATTGTCAGAAAAGACGCGAATTTCCAATACGAGATCCTGCTGTATGATAATGCCCTCTATACAACTGCCCAAATTCGACAAAAAATTGAGAATTTGTTACATTGAAACACCTTTCACTTATCGCTCTGCGATTATCATTTGTTTGGATTTCTAAAAGAAGCACTTGGAGGGCAGATTTGATAACGATTACGTCGTTCTTGCGCAATCGACTAGTTGAAACTACTCACGACACGTTCTTTCACTAATAGCGACCTCACCATAAGTATTTGAGAGCATTCGATGAGCCTCAGCCGCAGATTTCTTCATATTGAAGCAAAAAATTAAAACCTCCCGCAAATGACGAGAATTTGGCTCGTAAACTGACATTTTCAATCGAGAATAACTTTATGATGCAGACACAAATCTAATGTTTCTATGGGATTATGTTGACAGATGCCCAAGTTTATTATATGACATCTATGATCTACTTATTTCGACCACCACTTACCGCTAAAGCCATCTATAGGAAAACGGCGGAAGCAAAGTTATACACCTAATATAATTTGGATTGAGTGAGATAATTTTTAAAGATTATAATTTAGCGCTCATTATTGATATCAAATCTTTCATATATCAGATATGTATCGTTCAAATTAAGTAGAATTTTTATTTGTGGGATTAACTTGATGGCAAAGATATAAAGATATGTTTCACTTAAGTTTTATCATGTATAAATCAATAAAAATGTTATTACTCGAAACTTAGATTTCATTTTTTAATTTAATAAAATTTTTGTTTGCAGAGCACATATTGACAGCGCTTTTTTATCTTTTTTTAAAAAGATAAATTTATACTATGTCATGCATTTTGTGTCTTTAAGTGTAGTGTTTAATGTCTTCTTATAAATAATATATGAATTAATCAATTTAATACATTTTTTCCGAAAAAAAAGCATTCTTAGCGCTTTTTCTATCTTTTTTAAAAACAGTATGTTTAAAAACAGTATATACTAATATCATTTTGTAGTGTTTAATGTTTTCTTATAAATTTATTTTTTAATTTAGTGAAATTTTTTTTCGTAGAACATATATTTTTAGCGCATTTTTACCTTGTTTAAAAAATAAATTGATAAAAATTCAGATTAAGGAAGCATCCCTCAATTGACACAGTTGTCAAAGTCACGGATAACCTCCAATAGGTTCTAGTCATCGATCACCTTTCGATAAAAAGTTATTAACAAAAAAAGTTCTGCTATGTAAAACAAAAATTCTCTGCTTTAAAATAAAAAAAAAATCGCTTCGCGCAGAAAGTCAGAAAAAGGATGTAGAGTTTACATAGAAAAATATGTATCTTTAATTTAAAAAAAAAATACTCAAAGTACATATAAAATAACAAAATAAGGATAAGCGATTTTCTTTTTCTTATTTTAAAGTAGAGAATTTTTGTTTTATGTAGCAGAACTTTTTTTTGCCTCACTGTTAACAACTTTTTAGAGCAGGAAATTTATTTTAAAACAGAGAATTTTTGTTTTATATAATAGAATTTTTTTTGTCTCATTGTTAACTATTTAAAGTAGGAAATTTATTTTAAAGAAGAGAATTTTTATTTTTTATAGCAGAACTTTTTTTGTTAACAACTTTTTAATAAAAGATGACTGACGGCTAAAACCTGTTGGAGGTCACTCAAGGTCATGATTTTGACAACATATGTCAAGGTCAAGATCATTAAGGGATGCTAATCTGAATTTTTACCGATAAATTTATATACTAATATCATTTTAATATTTAACATTTTACTGTATAAAGAGTATAAAGAATAAATCAATTACTTTATAATACATATTTTTTTATAAAGATTTTTAACTGTAACATCAGAGTTTATCACTCAATCAAACTTAAAACGAGTTGGAACGGTTATTTGTTACTACAAAAAATTAATTCAATAAGTTTTTGCAATACCATTTATTCGGTAAAAATACACACAGTAAACACTAAGGTCAGATCTTATCTTTTTCTTAACATCTAATTAAGAAAAAGATAACGACTTTAGCGTATCTGGATTCACATTTGCAAACACTTCCTGTTATTTGTAACTTTTACTTGTTATTTACGTTATTTACGTTATAACGAATTACGTTATATATTACTCATTACAAATAACCTTTTCAGTAAGTAAACGCGTAATGATAAGAGAAATATTTTTCAAAGTGACTTTTTTAAGCACAAAATTAGTATATAGTCAAAATTAGTGTATAGTATTATCGTTGCATAAAAACTGCAATGTGTTATCAAGTCATTTTTATAAATAACTGTAACGATAAAATATTTATGGCGTTACTTTACTTCCCATTTCTACATTTTTCATACAAATAATTGTATAAAATGTTCCTTTTCAATTAGTTATTCAGTCAGATGATTCATAAAATAAGAACCATTTTTAATTATAGAAATTTAAACTTTGGGTGATCTGTTTATCAGTGATTTAAATATACCGATATAAATAAGTATAAACCAATAATTCGTAAAGCATATGAAATTAAATTTAAAGAAGTCTTAAATTTAAAGAAGCCTTAAGATCTAATTATGAGTGCAGACATAATTTACAGTTAGAATTATCTTTCGGTAACTTTTACTTAATTTTATTCCTTTTTTTAATCTGTAATTGTTACTTAAATCGATATGATACTTGTTTTCCTGCTACACTTCTAGCTGAATTTTGATTATGGTACTAGCAGTGCCAATATCGCAGTTGATACGCAAATCATACAGTTGTTAATATTATTTTCTCGTTAAAACAATACTAAAACAATACTACTTACCGTTAAAACAATACTATGATCCTGAATGAGCAAAGTTTTACTTGTTGTACGTTAAAAAATTATTAAAAACTAAATAGACAACTGAGTTCCAATACGTATTTTATCAAAGCTATAATTCCCGTACGACATTTACAAGAATTTATCGTTCATTGAAGTTATTAAATATGCAATATGATATTTATTAGGTGTACAACTTTGCTTCCGCTGTTTTCCTATAGATGGCTTTAGCGGTAAGTGGTGGTCGAAATAAATAGATCATAGACGTCATACAATAAACTTGGGCATCTGTCAACATAATCCCATAGAAACATTAGTCGATTTGTGTCTGCATCATAAAATTATTCTCGATTGAAAATGTCAGTTTACGAGCCAAATTCTCGTCATTTGCGGGAGGTTTTAATTTTTTGCTTCAATATGAAGAAATCTGCGGCTGAGGCTCATCGAATGCTCTCAAATACTTATGGTGAGGCCGCTATTAGTGAAAGAACGTGTCGTGAGTGGTTTCAACGCTTCAAGAACGGTGATTTTGACGTCCAAGGTCATGCTCTGTATTTGGTGGGACCAGCTCGGCGTAGTGTATTATGAACTGTTAAAACCGACTGAAACAATCACAGGCGATCGGTATCGAATGCAATTGATGCGTTTGAGCCGAGCATTGAAAGACAAACGGCCGCAATACAACGAGAGACACGATAAAGTGATTTTGCAGCATGACAATGCTCGACCCCATGTTGCGAAAGTGGTCAAGATATACTTGGAAACGTTGAAATGGGAAGTCCTACCCCACCCGTCGTATTCTCCAGACGTTGCTCCCTCTGACTATCACTTGTTTCGATCAATGGCACACGGCCTGGCTGACCACTTCCGATCTTATGAAGAAGTAAAAATTGGATCGATTCGTGGATAGCCTCAAAAGATGACCAGTTTTTTCGACGCGGGATTCGTACGCTACCCGAAAGATGGGAGAAAGTGGCCAGCGATGGACAATACTTTGAATCATAAATGTATAACCAGTTTTTTACAATAAAGCCTCGAATTTGGAAAAAAAAACGGCGGAAGCAAAGTTGTACATCTAATATATGAATCTTGAATAAAGCTCTGTTGTACAAAGTTAAAAAATGAAAATGATCCAAATTCCAAGTGAATTATCTTTATTAATTTTGTATATGATGAAAATTAAGTGATATCATTTAAAAGATTTCATATCAACAACTGGCATCAAGTTAAATTCCATAAAATTTTATGATCATTTATATAATCATTTATATAAAAGATTTGATATCAACAATTGGCGCTAAATTTAATCCTACCAAGTTAATAAAAAATATAATCCAAGTGACATTATCTTTAATTATTTTTATACAATAAAACCTAAATATATATCTTTATATTCTCATTGAAGAATCTTTCTATTCGAATCCAATGGCTTTAATTCTTCTTATATGAAATTTTTATATCGCAATTCATTCAAAATAATAATATTAAAAACGTGAAACTGTATAAGTTACGGAAGTTGTGCGAGCTTTTGGTTTAAGTCTAATAAATAAATTTGAACTTATAAGACATGCGTTATGAAAAAGACGAAAGAAATAAACAGTAAACTATATTTTTATTCAATGTAATTTAATTTAAATAAAAAAAATCTTCATGTAAAAACATTGATACTGCTGGACTGAAAAATGAAACAATAAAAAGCGTGTATCATTGGGTTAGGGTTAGGTTATTACATATCATTAAGCTTTCCTTAGAATATTTCTAAGTATTTCTGAAAAATGTTCCAATTCACTCTCCTCCCTGTGGAGCTGCATGATTCCTACGCGAAGCGACTCTTATTTCCCCTCTCCTTCTGTTTGGGAACGCACGATTTTTACGAAGTAACTCTCATTTTTGTTTTTAAAGCAGTGGAACCTTGTGGAAACACTAATGTACTATTCGACATGATTACATGATACATTTGTTTTGGTGGGTATTGTTTGCATTTACAAATTTTGATCGCGCAGTTTTAGTCAGTTCTTCAAATTGTAAGCGTATAGTTGCTATTTCTCAATATATTAGTAGTAATAGTGTATAGTGATTGTATTATGTATCTTCACGAGTTTTTACTTTACACTTTTACTTTACACTTAACTCTTTGCGGCAATGTCCTACATATGTGGTTTTTTAACTTCACGTTTTTAGGTTTTTCACACAGTTTCTAACATATTATTGCAATGAAAAGAATATTATCAGTTTTGTAGAATATCAGTTGTTATGATATGACTAGACGCCATAAACGATAGGGATATCGAACACGCCACCCGCCTTGAAAGGGTTGACTTTCAATATGACATACAAGCATGAGTTCGTAACATAAAACGCGAATTGCTCTAATGCAATTTAATATCGTATTTAGTCATTGCACTGAAAATCAACAAGGGTTAACATCTAAGTACGCAAACTGAAAAAAAATATAATAAGTCATTCTTATTTGAAAGAGAAGCTTGCGATACGATATAATTAGAAGATAACAGCTAAAGACATTTAAACCTAAATGTTTGATAACGCATGAACTAGACTTCAATATTGATTCAAAGACTTGGTAATATTGATAGTTTAGACAGTGGCCTCACATAAAAACCCTTGGCAATTTTCACAGTTGCGGTGCGCGCGATGTCGTTGGGATCGGGATGAACCTTCTAGACCCGCCCCATTGCCCACTTAAGTGGAGCTAGATTCGGTTGCTTTATGAGCACAAGTTGATTAGTTGACAGCTGAGTTCCCTTGTTAGCCATCCATTTGGTTCGGACTTGCAGAGAATGAAGATATTCATTACTCCACCTGCGCCAAAAATGCTGCCGGGTTTGCTCTACACGTGCCACCGCAGCAGCATATTTTCGTTGACGTCAAGTTAACACAAGCAAGACTATTCAAAGTCGTGTGAACTAAGAAATGTCTCGGACTTACGCTAGGTCGTTAGGATCGGCGCTTAACGATAAGAGGGGACGCGAATTGAGGATAACCTCTATTTCACAGAGGGTCATTTGCATTTCTTCAAAGGTCAAATGAGCCTTGCCCATGATCCGAGTCATGTGGCAGATTTTACGACTGCCTCCCATAAATCTCCAAAATGGGGTGCATTAGGCGGGATGAAGCTCTATGAAATTTCCAACTCGCGCAGAAAATCTTTAATCTCGGACTTGTTGATCATTATATATATCGTATGATTCTTGAATTTGTCTATGAACACGAAGGTGGTCCCGTTATCCGAATACATATGCGCGAATCTATCTCTACGCGAAATGAAAAGCGACAAAAAAGGGTTCGGACGTAAGGTCATCCACTAATTCTAGATGGATCGCCTTTGTGGCGAAGCACACAAAAAGCGAAACGACCGCTTTGTGACTCCGCGTTTCGATGCTTTCCCTCACGTAATAAGAGCGGCCTGGCATAATCTACACCGCAGCGAGAAAAAGGTCTAGAGACCTTAACTCGGCTGACCGATAATGAGCCCATTAAGGTCTCTGATTGATTAGATTTAGCCCTAAAACAGGTAATACATTTTTGTATTATTCCATGTACGGTGGATCGCAATGATAGCGGCCAAAAGCGCTGGCGCACGAAAGCCATCCGTGGCTTGCCGCGTGTAAGTTTCGCGTGTGTTCACGCTCTATAATACGATGAGTTAATATGTGTTTGCGTCGAAGGAAAATTGGATGGCACGCATTGAACGCGAGATTTGGATTTTTCAATCTCCCGCCAACTCGCATTAGTCCTTCATCTAAGAAAGGAGATAGCGATAAGATATTACTAGAGGCGTTTACAATTTCGTTCTTGACTAGCGCTTGATATTCGCGATAGAACGCTCGCTGTTGCACTATTCTGCAAATACAATTTAAAGCTATAGATGTTTCAATGGGGGACACGAAATTAGATACTGCGTGCTCTCGGTGTGCCTTGGATAACTTTAAACAATATGCTATAATGCGGCATATTTTATTTAAATTGGAATACTTGTTTAACAAGTCGTTGATGATGCAAGAACGGGAAATGGAAGCGGCTACGTGGATTTTCCTTTATTCGGGAAGATTATTGTTTAAATGCGTGAAGACACTGGGCGGCCAGTGTTTTTCATCTCATTTTAGAAATTCGGAGCCATTCCACCACCTCTCAGCATTGATTAAGTCACAGGGATTTAGCCCTCGCGACAATGTATCGGCAATGTATCGGCAATGTATCGGGTTGTCGGAGGATGCGACATGACGCCAGCGTGATTTAATTTCTGTTAGGCGCTGAATTTCTCCCACCCTGTTTGCCACAAAAACTGACCACCGCCGCAAAGGGGAGATTATCCAGTTTAATGCAATCGTTGAGTCCGATCATAGATAAGTCGGGCATTGCGAGAGTTTCAAGGACTCTCTAACCTTGTTGATTAAGCGATTAATAGTAAGGCGGCCGATAATCTAATCGCGATAACGAGACGATCTTGAGGAGTATGACGCGAGACTTTGAGCACAGTAACTTGGAGTGATGGTTGTTGAGACCGAGCTTGATGCGAAAGTATATACAGGCTCCGAACGCGTTGGCTGGCGTCGCAAAATCCGTGCACTTCCAGGATTGGTTGATAGACATTAAGTTTAACACATCGAGGAATTCTTAGTTGATTCAAATCACTCATCTGTGTTCTGAAAGTAATCCAGCAAGTGTGGATATCTTGAGGAACGGACTCGGCCATTGGATGGCAAATTGCCACAAATCTTGCAAGATGAGTTTTGCGATCACAATGACCCAGAAGGATCGAACAATTTAGCGACCTCGGAAAATATGACTCGTTTTGATACAACATAGGGTTCTGTATTAAGTTTGCAGAGAAATTGGAACGTATCCTGGCACTGATTCTACTGCATGCCCAGAATATATGAGTTCGCAAAATTATCTCTGATAATAACTGACACACGGTCTTCCAATAATTCCAATAATGCAGTTCGAGGCTCATTTGCTTAACTCGAATGCTCCTAATTTTAATAGCTGAATAGTTTCATTGCGAATTAGTTTTAATTCGTCGATTCCGCTCCGGTGAGCATGTTATCGACATAAAAATCCCGAAGTACGCATGCTGAACCGCGAATGAATTGATGAGCGTGCTGCTCAACCAAATGCTTAAAGCACCTGGTGGCTAGAAATGACGCGGAAACTGTATCATAAGTGACGGTAGTGAGTTCGTACGTATCGACATTAGCAGAGAGATCGTCGCGCTAGAGAATTCTCTGCAGGCGCGTCTGGGATGGATGCACTAAAATCTGCCGATACATTTTTATGATGTCAGCGATGACATAAGTGAAAAGACGGAAGCGTATCAAAATTGAGATCAAATTTTGTTGAACGGTCGGTCCCACTAGAAATGCGTCGTTTAACGATACGTCGGAACTGCGGCAAGATGCATCGAATACAATACGAATTTTCGATGTTTACTCGACCGTTTTGAAGATGCAATGGTGGGGAAGATAAAACGATTGGTTCTTCCGCAATAGGCATCGCATATGTCTTAGCGATAAATATTCATCGAGAAACGCCGCGTATTGAAGTTTAGGATCGCGCCTCTCGATGCCGCTTGAGAGCTCATACAAATCGTCATACAAATGTTATTTAACATTTGCTCTCTGACCGGAAGCTTGACTGTATATCTACCCTGAGAATTTTGAGACACGTTGTCTAAAAAGTGACGCTCGCACATATTTTTCTCTATTGTGTAATTGTCCGATTGCGCAGAGATGTCATCCATTTGCTAGGCACGATTGACATGTTCTTGTAATTTCACATTGGTTACGGACGCGTGAAATGAATGAACTTTTGAAGCGGTCGATATGGTGCTGTCCAAACGATCCATCAAAATCCAGCCCAGTCGTGTTTTCTGAAGAGTTAAGTGCTTGTCTGAAGACTTGACTTGACCAATGCATATCAGATTCCAAAACAACTCCAATTACAAGATCAATATCCGACAATATGTGAAATCGTGGATCAGCTAAACGAATGTTGCGCGGAAAATTAAATTTGTCCTGTCCCGAAGAAACCGCCGGAATTTTATCAGTAACCTGATCAATGCATTCAATAGCCGCGGTATACGAGTTGAGTCGCAATTGTAATTTGATTCTAACCACGTGATTGGACAAGGTTACCGTGCCATTGACGCCGGAAATCGAGACATTTAATGGACGCGTTTCTAAACAGAGAGCTTCCACAAATTTCTTGGATTCGAAGTTCGCTTGCGATCCGCAATCTAACAAAGCTCGACACGCCCTGCGCGAGCCGTCGATGTCTCAGATGAGCACGACCGCAGTCGAAAGCACCTGATCTGTTCGCTATTAAATGATCTTGAAGCATGAGTCGCTAGGACGGAGGGGGGAGGAGTTGCCTTAGAAGCAGTTTCCTTATCGATATTATTAATCGATGGGTCCGCGACTGAGGGCACATGAAGCAGCTTTGCCTGGCAGACCTTGCATTGACCGGAAGCATTTACTTGATGCATGAGAAGAGGAGCGCAAGCAATTAACGCAAAGTTTGCGACTGCGAATAAAACAGAATATACCTCTTGAAATAATGTAAGTGTCATAAGTTGGATTTGTCATAAAATTTGACGTGGTCTGTGTTACATTTGATATAGCTGTAGGAAGAAGTCTAATTTTTAAGTCATTAAGATACATATTTTCATTAAAACGAGCACTACAAATTCGATAATTTTTATGAAGTTCTTCAGTTATTCTATCAATCGTACGATTACAAGATTTGAGTCATAATTTACACCTATGCAAAAATATAATTGTAATTTCAATATCATTATATAAACTTTGTACTATATGTATATAAGAAAATTTTTATTTACATTTCTGGATTTTTTGGAAAACGAAAAAACTTTATTGCTGCATTTTGTCCAGATATGTTTTTACACATCATACAGGAAAATCCACCTTTACTCATTATTATGAAATAGGGTATTAAAAAAAACGCACTAAGAATAATCTTCATTAACAATATTTTACTTATATAATAATTTTACTTATATAATATCACAGAATTAATCATACAAAAATATAATCTCCAAACACACACTTATTATTATCCTGATATCGCCATGTTTCCGATAGTATAGTTGATACATGCGTCTTGAAACATTATACGATAAAATTTCGAGGATTGTCGTAACTGTGTATAGTTAAACTGTGTCGACATTCATATTTCCCGTCTAGTATATAAGCTCCATGAACAGTAAAGGGCTCCGCACAATAAAAGGAACAAAGAACAGAAAATAAGAATTTCAATCTATCAGAAATTATGCATTATGAAATACACAGTTTCTGATAGATTCAAATTCTTATTCTCTGATCTTTGTTCCTTATTGTGCGGAGTTCCTAAGCGAGTTCGGCACGGCGGAGAAGGGGGGGAGGCGGCATGTTTTAGGCTAACTCGCGTATACCTACATTGTATGAGAAATACAGTTACATATTGAAATACAATTTTTCAATAAATTTCGAACTACATAAAAGTCGTGAATTATTGAACTCATAAAGCATCATAAAACAAGTAGTTATGGTTCGTAACCCTTTCATGCATTCCGAAATTCTCAAAAAAATCTTAATTTTTGTAACATCAAGCATATATCGATAAATCTTTCGATTTTTGCAATTTTTTTTTTCAACATTCTTCTTTTTTTCTTTCTTTATATAAATTTGTTTTTTTTTAAATGATTGATTCACGAGATTCGGGAGATACTTGTGAATAATCAAATGTAACTTTTTTATTTTTTTTGTTTAATTTTTCAAATTGAAAAAATTAAATCTAATTTTTTGAATAATATTTAACAAATATTTTACACAAGTAGTTACTGTGTAAAGACATATGCAATGTTTAGTGACATTTTGTCTTTAGGAGATAAATTCTTTTATTAGATATTGGATCATCATATCAAAGCAGTCTTACACAACTGTTTTTGAATTGCGAATCTCGCACATACACGCTGATCCGCTTTAAAAATTCTAAATATCTGAATAAAAGAAGACGTGCCTTAATTATGAGCATGTTGTTTTCCTCAGATACCGTCGTGTAAAAAAAAAGATTTTCAGAATGTCCATTAGTTTTCCATGCTCGTATGGATCAAACGATAATACAGCACTAAGCGTATTACATGCACAAACAATACTGAGTTTATGAAATTAAGATTAAAAGTTTCAAAAAAAAGATTTATAGATTTATATTGATCTGCAATTGATCTATTGTTACATGTATACGAAAGCTAAACGAAGGCTTAGGTTTTTCGTTATCTGGTTAATTTATGGTTAAGCTTAACTTGATATTTTATCCAATAGGCTTCATCTATGATGTTATGGATGAAGCTCATTGGATGAAACATTAGATTAAGCTTAACCATGAATTAACCAGCTAATGAAAAACCGGGCCTCAGAATAGTAAACAATACAGTAATTGTGTTTAGCAGTAGATGCTCGATTTTGCAAGAGATGGCGTTGCAATATGTTAGATAAGGACAGATGTATGCGTTGAGGCGCATGTATTGCGTAATGGTCGCAGCAGTACAGATTTTTGTACATAATGCATAATGCATAAGAGAATCAATCAACCAAAATTCTTCTTTTCTGTGAAATGAAGAAAGAAAGATTTCTGATTGGTTAATTTGCTTATGTAGTATGCGTTATGCAAAAGTCCGTGTGACCTTAGGACAGAACGATAATGTAAGAAATGAATTAAAGATGCTATTATTCTCGACTTTTCTTTATTTGGAATTTAAAAATTTGTACTATCGATATCGATCAAAGTTCAGTCATTAATTCAACATCTCATTTTATGTTTGTTAGGTGGACATTATTATTTGTAAAGTTGCGATGTGTCTCATTTGCGTATAATATCGCTTAATGATAAATAGTTACGTCAAAATTACGTCTATACGGAATAATTTTTAATTTATGGCTGAAGATGGTTAAGTAAGCAAAAACGTCCCATTTATTATGTAATTAAAGATTATTATTAAATATCTTAAATAGCTTGTTTATAGGCCTATTTTCTTTTTTTATTGTTTTTAATACATATGAGCTTATATTGCTCATGAGCTTGATTTTATGTTTCTGTTTTAATTTGTATATGTTTCTCCAAATTGTTAAAAAGTGTGCAATAATTAAAATGTATTACCTTAATAATATGCAAAAATAAAATATTTCATTATTTAAATAGTTATATTTATATAGTTGAGTTTACTTCTAAGATTGTGAACACAGTTATATTTTCATGAAACTCTTTTATTTGTAGTTGTGATAAAACATATAGTCGTTTCTAATTAATATTTATTTTCTACAGACTACAAATAAAGTTTTTTTTTTATAAAAAATCTCACCTGTATGAATATTTCTTGCTTTTATTGTGTAAGTGTGCATAAAGAAGATAAGATTCCATCGAAAATCACAGAAATACATGGATCATATAAAAATATCGTGTTGCAAATAATATCAATCATTAATCACGATAGTATCAAATATTATGCAACAGGAAGAAACATAACATACATAACGTAATGTTTCGGTTTATGTAATCGATATATTACATATTCGATAATATATTTTATTGGAAACATACTATTTAATATTTATTATTAAAGTTTCATTTTTTGAAACAGAATCTTTTTTGTAAGTGTGTAAAATTGTTCATTTATTTGTCGCATTTTAACGATTTAAATCTCATTATGTCTAAAATAATGTTTTGCAACTAACTTGCATGATGCAAAGATATATCCTAAATAATAACACATTAAAGTTCGTCTTCTAAAATGACATTATTTATTTTAAATTGTGTTATTTATTTTAGATCCTGGCACTATATAGTTATTTCATATTGATCATTTACAACATTATTTAATTATCCAGACGTGATCCTTAGCGCAAATCCTGATACAATTCAGATGAAAATTTTTCTCAGAATTCTTCATATAATTTTTCAGAATTTCTATATAATTTTTCAGAATTTTTATATAATTAACTTTCTCACTTTTTTTTATACAAATTGGAACACTTCTCAGGAAATCTACATCTTTTCTCAGAATTTTTCATATATGTTAATTATGAAATATCGTAAGATTTCTAAGATTTTTTGGCAAGTATAATTTCTGATAAAAAAACGTCTGATAATAAACGTTTACAATTTGAAAAATTTAAAAATATTTTAAAAAATATTTTTAAAAAATTATGGGATAAAAAATTCAGAATATTTCAAAATTCATTTGAAAAATTTTGAGGGAAGATGTAAACTTTTCGAATATTTCTGAGTATTTCTGAAAAATGTTTCAATTCATATAAAAATTATAAGAAAAATGTTCACCAGGGAAAATTGAAGAATATTAAAAAATAGGAAATATAATATTTTATAAGTACAAAAATAACAAGAATTAATAAAAGGATTAAACAAAATTTGATGGTCAGAATCATATTTGTAAATTATGTAGTATTGTATTTTCATACATATCTAAAATAAGATTCTTATTGATTATATATTATGTATGTAACTATTTATTCATTAAATACAAAGTAACAGTATACAAAGTAACATTATACAAATGTTATAATTTTTCTATTCAACGATGGAACTGTTACGTTCGCACACAATATATGTGTTATACGTATTTATATTGTTAAGTGGAAAATATAATATTAATATAATATGTTTCTGTCATTTTGTATTTAGCGAATACTGCAAAAAAATGTTTTAGACATAAATTTTATAATTTATAAATATATTTTATAATTGTTTATTTAGATTTTTCGAAATTATCATATTTTCAAAAATAATTCCTTTTTTATGATAACAATAATTTTTATTATATAAAAATAAAAATTTAAAAGATTTTTATACTAAACTCATTTACATTACAAAATTTTCTAAAATAATAAAATAAGAAAAATTAAAAAATAAGAGGGCAGGAAATTACTGCAACAAAAAATAAACAAAAATACGTATTACACCTAAATAATTTCCTTTGTTAGTTTCATAAGATCTTAAACTTACATATTTTTAATTTATAAACATATTATTTTAACGTATTTTTTTCGTAATATCACAAATCCCAAAAAAATCTATTTAAAATCGATAGATCTTTAATTGGCAACAGCTTAAACTTACAACTTCATAACATATTGAGAATTTTAACGTATTGAGAATTTTTAGATAGATTGTTAATTATAGATAAAAATTTTACGATTTTAACTCTGATTTTCAAAACAACATTACAAATCTGTTTTCACAAGGAGGAAAAAGGGTCATTCTGAAAAGATATTTACATTTATATATAAACTTGCATATAAATTTAATCTCGAAAAATGAACACAATTTTATCTTGTTTTTGTTGATGAAAATGCAGTTCTTGATTTATTATCATATGTTTCTATTTCATTAGGTATGCACATAGTTTTAATATTTTATCCAAATTATGTAAATATTTATAATTTTAGGTGGGGCACTCCTGATGAGGCACTCCAAATTTTCGGCACTTTAATAAAAAATCATCTTAAGAGAATATCTCATTTTATGGAGTTTTGCAAGATTGCAAGAATTGGTCTCCTGATTCTTGCGTGTTCAATTTGCATGATTTACAAGCATCGCGAGAAAAATTTCCGGACATATAACGATTTATGATGGACACGCGACCGTGGGGGATAATCATGCATATCACGGAGAGGTGGAAATCAGCTAGCGGGAGGTGAGTGACGCTTGCGCTGAAAAGCTTCCCTACATAAGAATCGCGAGCTAGCCACCACAAAGCTAGATCACAGTAGTAACGTCCTAGAACACCTCAGTACAGTATATGAGCAGCCCCTCATCTCGGTGGACCAACTAAAGGTGAGTTCTTCAGCTGAATGCAATCAGTGGTCGATTTCCACGAAGCTATTTCACGACTGTCTGACAATTTTATATAGTTTTTTATAGTTTTATATAGTTTTGTAACAAATAATTTTCTGAAAAAGTTTACAACGTGATAAAAGCAACATAATAAAACATTCAAATATCATCAAATTCAAACATTTTTTAAAAATAAAATAAAAAATATATGTGATACATAAGATATATGAAATTTAGAAATATAGTTTGATAATTTTATTAAAAATGAATTTTATTAAAAATGAACTTTATTAAAAATGAAAATTAAACTTTTTATATTCTACTATGACCTATCTATCCTGCAAATTTTTATTCAATATGACGAGTTTTTTGTTGCAATAGTTATTATTTTAATGTCAGCAGTATATTTCTATAATATTATATTTTTGGAAATTTTATTACACAGAAAAATAAACAAAACAAATTGAATTTTTTAAATTACTTTGATTAAATAATCAAATAAATTGAAGTTAAATCTTTATAAACACACACATTCCTTTCCCTGAAAAAATCAAAGAGATTCTGAAAGTAGATGTAAAAAACATCTCGGCATTTTACTAGATCAAGTCATTAACGTTTTTTACATCTACTTTCAGAATCTCTTTGATTTTTTTCATGAGAGACAAAAAAATTGAATTTTTGTCATACTATGTAATTAAGACTATGTAATTAACTAAATTATTATGTAATTAACTAAATAGAAATAGGTAAATAGATTGATTAATTGATATATAGATCTATAGATAATTAATAATTGAAATAAATATTGTAAAGTTAAAGTTATACTTATTGGACACAAGACAAGGAAACAAGATTTTTTTAATTTTGTGAAGAAGAAGTCGATGATCTGAAAGACAATAAAGAAATAAAAAAAAATATGTACGTATATTCATGTTTACACATCAAGTGCGGAGACGATTATTATCTCATTTGAATTGTAAAAATCTATATTCTTCATTATATACATTTTTTAATAATTAGTTTATTTAGAAAGAGCAGTATTTTTTACATAAGTTTTTTCCTTTCTGTAAAGAATATACTATAGCGTCTTTTTCATGAGAGAAGAAAAAAATATACTTAATGGAAGACGTTAACGCGTCTCCAGATATACAGGATGTTTGATAAATAATGATAAAACTCTCGCATTAGGATAGAGCGGACTAAAGTGAGTTGAAAAGTCCTTTATCATTTTACAATTTTCATAATAGTTAACAAGATATTAATTACTAAAAAATATTGGTTTTTAATACTTTTATTTCGAGTACTATCAACTTTACAAAAAAATAACAAGTGACAAAAATTGTTTATTTTTTTTTCATAGAACTCTGAGAATTTTTTAGTATCATATTTTCTCATGTTGGTAAAAATAGTTACCAATATAAGAAAATGCAGTACTAAAAAGTTGATTAAAAATTCTGAAAAAATTCTTAGAGTTCTCTGAGAAGAAAATAAACAATTTTTGTCTTTCGCTGTTTTTTTTGTAAAGTTGATACTTAAGTACAAAATTATTGAAAACTAATATGATGATTTTTATTTGATTTTTATCTTATTAACTATTGCGAAAATTGCAAAATAGTAGAGGACTTTGTGACTCAGTTTAGTCTTACTCTTATGCGAGAGTTTTATCATTACTTCGTCAAACATCTTGTATATGCATAGTGACTAATTTTTAGCACCAATATTCTACTAAAAGATTATATTTTTAAATTTGTAGCATAAAAGATAAATGTAAAAATTTTTTTTCATTTTCTATTTGAAATTTAAAAAATAGCTTATTTTTATTGCATTTTACATCAGTGCATTTTTAATTGTATTGTTTATTATATTTTATTCTAAAAAATATCGGTGTAGCACATTTAATACCATGTTTGTATAATTCTCACTACATTAATGTTAATATTAACATTGTTAATATTATTATATCTTATGTTAATATTAACATAAGAATAATGACATGGTGTGGATTTGTAATCCTTGATGATTTATATTAACATCATGATATGGACTTAAAATCTATGGTATTAAAAATCCACATCACATTGATTAATATCAACACAATGAGAATTATATAGATATACTACGTAATTCCATACCGATATATTTTAGTATTGAAATATAAAATTTCTTATATTTATAATATATTGTAGATTTATATCTATTACATTACATTACATAATTTACTTGTGTATGAGTAAAAAAGATGTTGGATTCAATTATATATAATAGTAGATAAAATATGACACTGAAATGTTTCTTAATAATAAAATAGTTAGAGATGCATTAATAACATAATTATTCATTAAGTAATACAATGCTGTAATAGAGTATAATTAAGATAATAATATATTTTCGAGTAATCGTTGCAAAAATGATAAATATTGTAATATTTTATTTTGAAGGTTTGGAAAATGCTTTAATAATTCCATGTTTCAAATTGTAAGATTTTCTTATTATTACTTTAGGCTTTGTTCATATCTGAAACCATATTTATTAAGTAAAAGTGTCGATGATACGTCAACTAATTTTTCCGTTTAAATATGATGGATATTAATGGACAAATTTGAAATGCTTATTTTTTTTAATTTTTGTAATGTAATTACTAAGTTTAATTTCTTAAATGTATAATGGTGAAAGTAATCAAACGTAAGTTTGTCATGATAATTTCTTAGCTGGCGATTTATTCACAAGAATGTAATAAAAATTTATTTATTATGATTATTGTATAAACTTGAGGTTGGGTGCATTATTATAACAAAAAATATACACGTGGTTAAAGTCAAGGTTTGAGTTATATATTTAATTACCCTTGCGTTCGTAAATATATCTCATAAGTACTATTGTATAAGTATATATAATTGCCAAGATTATTTTATCATTAATGTAATATAGTTACGAAATATTGTAAACAGAAGTGAATGACACATTTCTTCTCTGCCAAATTTTAAATAAGAATTTTTTTGTCTTTGTATTGGAACATTGAGATATTTTTGAAAATTATTTTTACTTATATTTATAAATTATATTTATAAATTATTCTGTTAATTTGTTATTATATATTCATAAAATTGAAAATTTTTACACGTTTTAAGAAAATTTTCATAAAATTTATATCAGAGAATGAAAAAAGTATACGATAAGTACAGTTAAGAAAAATAACTTGTAAACAAACGATATTAACTACGATATGAGCTTACGAATCTTTATTTAAGATTTGCATGTGCGCGTTATATCATAATATCATTCATATTATTCATAATAGTAAATTGATTTGACTGTTTAGTTGCTATTTAGAACTTTTCGTTCTCCACTAATGTTGTGGTACTAATGTTGTGGTAATGTATGTACACATGTATATATACATTATACATACGTACACGTATACACATTTTCTTGTTAAGAATTGAATACGGTAATAAATCAACTATTTGTTAATTGTTGTTCTTATACAATATTTTAAATGGTTTTGAGTTGCTTGTTTTACACACGAAACAGAGCATAAATATAAAATAACACATCTTTATTAAATATTGAAATCGTTTTCTTCATATTCTGCCATAAATTTTACAACAATTTTCTCAAAAAGTATAAAAATTTTCAATTTGATGAATTATAATTTGATATTACATAATATCAAATTAATATATACACAATAAATAGAATATTTTATAAATGTGAGTTAAAATAATTAAAAAAATTATTCCAACACAGAAAAAAATTCTAATTTAATATTTGATAGAGAGAGATGAGATTCATTAATTACTTATACAACAGTTTCATGAAACTGTATATGTTCATCTTTTATTTTTGAATTTGTTAAATTTCTAATTGTAAATAATATGTATATGCAATTTAATTGAATTAGACTTCTATATATAAGGGGAATATAATAAAAGTGTGAATTAAATTAAAAACATTGCGATTTTTATTCTTGCAAATAATATTTTTCCTTAAAGATCATACATTATAATGCCGCAATGTTAATTTTCCTGATAAGCTGTCCTGTCATTGGTGCACGATATGCTGTACAAGGGCGATCTTTTGTAACGTGTAAGTAAATGAACTACCCGCTGCTGACACTGACCCACATCGCGAGAATAGAAAAATGTCGAATCTCATGAAAGCTTTATGCACCAGATACTGTCGCGAAGTTAATCTGCGTGTGCTCGCTTCGAGTGTGCTCGCCGCGTCTTATAGATATGTAAATAATTGGCTTATCTGCAGTAATTCTTTACAAAATATCGCCGTGTAATTGCATGGCATAATATCAACTGTGATATAAGTTTTCTACGATATAAAGATTTTTAAAAAAGAAAATCATGAAAGAAAATCAATATATATAAGTTAAGGCTTTGGGAATTAGCGCTGTACTATGTGCGCGATAAATTTCAATATCATTAAATTATATCTCTCGTATTTAATTAAAAATTAATATATATATAATATTTCGGCTAACTTTTTAGCCATCTTTAGTGCAATACAGTGATGATTCAGTGATGAGTAATAAGATGTGTTAAACGACAGTATTTACATTTGATGTTTCATCATTTAATATCCGAAATATTTCTCTGTAAGGTGATTAATCAACTATTTACTGGAGAGAAGACGCAATCAGTTAGAAAAACAATATAAACTTTTTTTCTTTTACTATAAAATTTTTTGATGGCTGTATTATGTAGGACGACAATGCTGTGAGTACTGACACTACACTTTGCAGTCAATCTATATTTATATGTTATAGAAAATACTTCCGCACACAAACATTACGGAGTTTTAAATACATAATGTGAATGATTCAAATAATAAATTAATTAGAAATATATTAAAAAGAACTACCATGAGAATAAAATATAAATACTAAGCAAAATATATTAATAGGCGCTAAATAAAATACAACAAATTAAAACAGTAGTGTTTCGACTCCAATTGGATTCTCAATGTTAAAACATTTATTGTTATTAATGTTAACATGTAATATCTTTCAATAAAATATTTGTATAAACATATTTGAAATATCAATAGTTTAAAACTAAAAGTTATTAAGAAGAGATATAGATTTCAGCTTAATGTAAAAAATAATGATATAATTGCATCCTGGTTATCGCATTGGTATTAAATAGTATCTTGCTGTCATATCCAAGAGGCATAATCTTTAACATAATCATTGTAAGTATAATGGAAACGGAGATTACTTGCTTTTAACATGTCGCAGTTACAAAAGTTTGATAAAATTATGTCACTAAAAACCGGCAAATAACTCAGTCTGTTAATAACAATATAAAGGTATGAAATAAATGATATTAGTTAATATAAATCTCATAAAATATGTACAAGAATAAAATAAAAAGTAAGAATAAAATAGAGAATATCATAAAATAAATATCATAGAAATAATCTTAAAGTTAGTTCCAATATTCAGAAATAAAAAGGTCAGAATATAAAATCTTACGGTTAGTACAAATATTTAAAATTTGAAATAAGCTCAGTCTAAATGTATAAAAATACGTAAAAGAAACAAATTTCGATGGAGCTTCCTTGACATTCAATTCGGAAATGAGAAATAACGGAAAGTTAGAGGTACAAAGGAGGGGATAAGAATTAATAGGGAAAGGATAATTTAAGAGACGGGAAAAAGAATAGAAATCTAGGAAGGAGAAAGAGATTGAATAATAGGAAGATAAGATTCATGTAATGATTCAATGTCATTCTGTCTATTTACACCCTGTCTTTGCTTCTTTGCTGAATCACCTCCAATACCAATTTATTATAGGAGGATCCTTTATCGAGAATTCTTACTTTGTTCCAATTGAATTCATGGTTACAATTCGATAGTTCGTAATGACTGATGTCAATCCCATCTTTTTCTTTATATCAGATGTATTCTTGTAGTCTAGTTTTCAACTTTCTGTTTGTTTGACCAACATAACTGGCATCAACAATCTACATAAGATATTTTATAGATTACTTCTTGATGAGAGAAGAAGTTAAGTTGATCTTTGCTTCTTTTAATGTGATTTTTTTTAAGATGTTCGGAAAAAGCCAGTTTAGAGTTTATTTTAAAAACAATCGGCATAAAGTTTTCTAAAGATGAATTTGACATATGGGATGGTAAAAACTTTTTAGCAATTATATTTTTATTAAGTATGTGAGAAACTGTGTATTATTATTATTATGATAATTCAATCTATTATTAATAGTGAAAAAAATAAACTGAAGTGGATAGCCATTTTCTATAAATGTGTTAATAATATCAATGAAACTTTTTTCTTGGAAATTAGGATGAGAAAACAATATGACTACTCTGTCTACTGCGCCTATGATAACATCTCTTTTTTGACATAAGGGATGGTGAGAGTAAAAATTAAGAAATTTTCCTGAACACGTCTGTTTCTGAAATCTGTCAAAAATAATTAAATTGTTGTCAATTATGATGAAATTTAAGAAATTCAATCTGTCATTAGTCCCAATTTCCACGATGAACTGCATTATGGAGTTTATATTAACCTATGAATGCATACATAATAATATCTGCAATTTTCCTTGTTTTATTCACATTGTTTTATATCAGCGTTTGGCACGATTTATACTTCTCGGCCGAATTTTGATTCAGCTCCGCCTTTCGCTACGCTTCTCGCCTCAACCTCTCGCACAATCCAAATGCCGCTCGACCATATAACGCTCGTAGATATGAAGTCCATCCGTTTTGGGATGCGCTCCTCATGCAATGCGCATAATTGAGCGCTTACGTGATTGCTTCATTCTATCTTAATTATATAATGAATGAAAAAAAAAGATAAAATGAAATTTACAACGTGAGCGGATGCATCTTATGTCTACGAGCATTATATACTTCTAATGGCTCTTGCACGTAGCAACGGAAGTTGTCGCACTAATCAATAATTATATGTTCTTAAATGGGCCTCACCATGCAAAACTTCTAGAAATGATGTAATATTACTTCCGCTGCGCGGCAAAAGTTGGATTGAGTTCAACTTTTATTACGCGGTGGAAATTATATATATCTATTACTTCCAAGCAAGCGAGACGTTGATTGGCTATCGCGTCAACTTCCGTTGCGCGGTAAGCGATGCCACGTTCTGTGTGCAGGAACCATAAGCCTCGAGCGGCATTTGGACTGCGCGCAGGCTGATGAAGTGAGAAGAATAGCGGAAGGCAGAGCCATGCTAAAAATCAGCCGAGAAATGCAAATCGTGCCGAGTTCTACTCTATACTTATGTAGTGTACACGCACCGGGAAGAATAGTGTCTATTCGGCGCGACACTATACTCATATCAAAGCGCACACGTACGTGTTACTGGATATTTATAAATGCATGTAAAGCTATTACAATGAGTCTCAAAATTACACGTAATGTTATAATTATGCACAAAAATTTTTTACAGTATTAAAAATTTTTATGCATAATTATAACATTTTGTGCATAATAAAAATATTATTATAAATATTGGTGAGCGAAAGACACCGGGGATATCTCACTCGTACTAGTAACATATGTATGAGACAACGATTGTCTCAACGAACATACCCTTACGATTGATTAGCTCGGGACGTTTCTGTGCGATGGCATCACTTAATTTCTGCAGCTGCTCATAGTAGACATCGGAATTAATCGTTTTGTTCTTTGGAAGTAGCTCATAGAAGACTGGTCCCTTCCAATCCCACCACATTGACAGCATTACCTTCTTTTGGTGAATCTCCACCTTTGCTTGCCTTTCCGGTGCGTCACTTACTCCAACTTCTTTTTCGGCTGACATTGTTGTAAACAATTCCATTTTTCATCGCTCGTGATCATACGCTTCAAGAACGGATCGTTTTCTTCGCGTTTGATGAGTTGATCGCAGACGCAGATGCGATTCATCAGATGAATTTCTTTCAACTCATGCGGTACTCAAACATCGAGATTCTTTACGAAGCCTAGCGATTTCAAATGGCCATGAACATTTCCAACGGACACTTTTAGAACGGTAGCAAGCTCCCGAACTGTTGAATGCTTATTTGCTTGCACCAATGCTTTCATTTCATCGTCGTCAATCTTGAAAGGTCTACCGAAGCGATGAGCGTCTTTGACTGAAAAATCACCATCACGGAATCGGGCGAACCAGTTCTGGCACTGGCGTTTTTTGACAACATTTTTATCGTGAACTCGATGCAACTTTTCCCTTGCTTTCTTCCCTTTTTTGAAGTAATAAAACAGAATACGGCGAATATGCTCTTCAAAATTCATGTTCGAATCACAATTACACAAAACTCGACCAAATCGCGTCAACTTTTTTTTTAGTTTTTAGATTGAGTGTCAACAATAAAACGCGCGTAAACATTTGACATTCATGTCACGCTCCATACAAATAAACGTGGACAACGCCATCTATTGGAAAAAAACGCAATGACTTTTTGAATAACCCATATTACTTTACAATTTTACTTATAGGATATGTACAGAAAAAAATAAAACTTTTTTTATATAATCCGAGTACAAGCTATCAATTGAGCATATATAAAACTTGATTGATTCATTATTGATATCTGATAACCTCGATCTCCTGCCGGCTAATTAAAGCCATCCATGATGTAAAAAGACAAAGTGTATCATTCCTGAGGATGCGTAGTAGGAAAGTGAATTTGAGACCAAAATTTGATTGGCTATTCCAATATACCAACGTTATCATACGCAGGAAAATGCATAGAGACCAAAATTTGATTGGTTGTTTCCAATATTGCTATCGCCATTATGTGCAATGGTGCATTTTGTATTTCTACATCATGGGCCCTATATATCATTTACATATCTATCGTAACGCTGCGATCGTAAGCGGTTATAAGAAAAGAAGCTACCGTAAACATTAGGCGCGTTTAGATTAACAAAGCGGCTAGCTTGCTTGCCGAGCAAATGAACATAATTGGTTGTTATTTATAGATCCAACCAATCATATTCAATCGCTCAGTAAGCGTGCCTAGCTGCTTTGCCATGAATTCGCCCGAATTGTCTGTCGAATTGTCTGTCTATATAAGATCGTAACGCAGCTAATAATGAACAGAATATTAGAGCCAAATAACGTTGTAATAGGTACCATTTTTTTATGGAGAATAATGAAAAAAACGTTACCGAAGGTAATGGATTCGGTCTATCAATCAATCTCATTAATTATCGTATCGCCAGATAAACATCGTAACCGTAAGAAATTTAATGGGTCTAATTCAACATAAGGCTTATAATATATTCTTGTATAACATATTCTTGTAAGACTTGTAAGAATTTTAAATGCTTATATATATATCTTTATACAATATTTTTACGGACAGCTTCTTACTGGCCATAAAAATTTACAAGTAATCATAGATATTTACGAATAATTGTATGTCTCGAAACATACACAAAATTAGAATACTAGTCAAAAGTTTTTACAAGTTTTACGACAACGCGTTACGAGTCTTATGATTCTGCTTAGAATTTAGGCGTAAGATTGCTTTTTTTTAGAAGATATACACAGTCGATATACTTAACACAAATCAACACATGGCGCTTTCCAATTTTGTTCAAACTCAATCGACACATTTCGTTTTTGCTAGAGAGGAGAGTCAGAATGCGTTAAGTGTGACTTTGACGAACTTGACAATATTAGAATGCATACGCAAACCAGTTCCTATCATTTTGTTCTGTTCTTTGACCATTTTTAACTTTAAATTTATATTTATTTACATTATACAGTATAAACTACAAAATTCCATTATTAGCATATCCCGTACATTAAATTCAATTTCAGTAAAATTATTAAACATCTTGCTGCACATGTTTTGATGTTCGACGCTTGAACCCATGTAAGAGCAGCATCTTAAACGTTTCATCAATTGTCGCTATCGCTATTTAACAATTGCGATAATTGTCGATAAAACGTCCCATGCAATACAAAAACTTGCAGTAATGTTCCAATATTGCAGATGCGCTGTGATATCGCTGCAACATTGTAGATATTAAAAATTGTAATATGTAATAGAGGAGCTCGGGGCAAGTTGTTACAATTTTTGATTAACAATTTTTTCTGTATTAATGTATACATTTAAATTAATGAATACCTACGCATTGTTTCAAGTACATCTTTATCTAGATAGTCAATTTTTTTTATTTGTATCTATGTCTTTAAATACTGAAAATTAAGATTTTCTATTAATAAAGGTAAATTGTAACAACTTACCCCACTATGAGGGACAAGTTGTTAAATTTACAATACCATTGAAACATATATTAGGTGTAGTAAAAAGAAATCCATTATTTTTCCATTCATCATGCAAAAATAATGGATTTCTTTTTACTACACCTAATATATATATATATATAT
>NW_017259282.1:991323-992188 GCF_001594045.1 Atta colombica | reverse complement strand
CTTTACTTTATATATTTTATATATATATATATAATATAACCGAGTTATGAAACTATTATATGTTTTCATTATTAATATGTTATAATAAACGAACAGCAATATAAGGGCATTCATTGCATGTTATATAACAGTTGTTTCGTTGATATTGTATTGTTATTATACAATTTAAATTATGATTTTAACGTTGCTCTGTCTGCGATGTCAAAGCTCTGTGCCAGTCGAGCTTCAAGCTGTCGAGCTCCACAAAGCACAAAACGTGACTATTTGTACTTGAATCATGAGAATTTACGGACAAATGAGTATTGCTTGTGTTATAGAAGAATATTATTAATAAATTCGCTTACATTACAAATTATATCAGTGCATACTAAAAGCTGTTCCATGAAATTAGTTAAATGTAAAAATAATTGTTGAGTTTAGCCTTTACACTTCCGTTGATTAAGTTCATTCGATGTATTTTTACACGAAATAAACGAAATTGGTAAATAAAGTATCGCTTTGCTCCGTAATAGAGATATTAATCGTTACAGTGAAGACTATTCAGGAAATCTGTCACATAACTTTGATAACTTTGACTGTAGTCTTATTTTGAATAAATGGATCAAATAGAAGAAAGAATTTTACAAACTGACCAATTAAAAACGCTTCAAAATGTTTGCAATATTGTGTCGATATACCATGCCCATAGAGATAATCATAAGAACATGTAAGTGAGACTATAATAAGATGTGAAAATTGTAAACGACTCTTTATCAGTTGACCTATTTCAGTATAATTCAATTGAAATAGATCAATTGATAAAGATTTTAGCGATTGCAATGATTTTCAGCGATTTATTTTCACCAAGGGCATTTTTAAGATTTTC
>NW_017259282.1:982980-991223 GCF_001594045.1 Atta colombica | reverse complement strand
AATATTCAAAAAAATTGTATAATAAAAATATAATACATTGAAACATTTACAACAAAAATGTAATTATTATACAACAATCCATAACATCTGCATAGTAAGTATTATATAACTATTATATAGTGTCTGTTATTCATCTGAGTGGGAAATTACAACTAACGAGAATGCAACATGTTGCATTCTAGTTACATAATCTGTTATATTCGGATTTATAAATGTTACATTAATGATACAACTGCGTTTGCTGGGTACATATATATATAAGCAAATTCAAGATTATAGTGAAATCAAATATAAAATACTTAATAAAAAATGGTAAATATACCGAATAAAAGACTTCTTCTCTATAACCTTGACCTTGACATATATTGTCAAGGTATACAAGAAAGCGCTGAACAAGAATTAATAAAATATTTCACATTTCCTTCCAAATAGGATTTAATAGTTTTTTGTAGGATTGCTTACGAATAGATTTTAATTGGACAAGTGTTACAAATGCCAAATCTATTGGGAATTAACTAGTGAATTTACGTAATCCGTCTGCTTTTGACGAATCGTAATTAATGGAAAATTGATTTTTTCAGAATGAATTCAATTCAATTCATATGCGAGAAAGGCAGCTTTGCAACTGTTGTAAAATTTTTTAATATATGTTTGATTTATACATTTAGCTGAAGAACTAAGGACAAGAACCAATCATATTAAATAATTTTACAATTATTGCAAGTCTTTTTATTCTACTAAACGCAAAGATTAAGAATTGAATATTGTGTATGTGTATCTTTTAATAAATTATAATCAGATAAACCGCCAAATCCTAAGGGAATAATTTTATGAAATAAATACATGAATTTAATAGGTGTATAAGTATAAATCCGCTGTTTTTTTAGTCAGAGAAACATATTTTTTTTTCCTAGGAAGCAAAAACAAATTTATTCAAAGTACTTGCCCTCGCTAACTATACATTTTTCCCATCTTTTGGGCAATTTGTGTATACCACGCCAAAAAAATTCCTCATCTTTCAAAGCAAACCACTCATCAAGCCATTTTCGGACGTAAGAATCGAAGTGCCACTCAGCGAGCGCGTGGCCCATTGACGAAAACAGTCAGAAGGTCTGGTGAATAAGTGGGATGGGGTAGCACTTCCCAGTTGAGTGTCTCCAAGTAGTTTTGGATCATTGTTGACATGTGCGATGATGCGTTGTCGTGGAGGAAAATTAGCTTGTCATGTCTTTTCCGATAATGCGGCCTTTTTTCACGCAGAGCACGGTGCAATTTGATCAGTTGTTGGTGGTAGCGATGAGCATTAACAGTTTCATCAGGTTTTAACAGCTCGTATTAGATGACACCCTCCTGATCCCACCAAACGTACAGCAGATGTTCGTCTTCCGTCTGAAGCGATTTGGTCTTGAGGAAGATGTTGATGGTTGGGCGGGATTAATCCAAGATTTCTTGCGTTTAGGATTCTGAAAATAGATCCACTTTTCATCGCCTGTCACAATCCGAACAACTTTCTTTTTTGTCTGGCAAGCAGAATTTGGCATGTGTTTTGGCGTCGCCCCATCTGCCTATCGTTCAGTTCATGCGGCACCAATTTTCCGATCTTTTGAACCTTCCCCATGGCACGTAGCCGCATGGAAATGGCTGCTTGAGAAACACCCAATTGCTCGGCAAGAATTTTTTGCGATTAGGTATCGTCCTCGTTCAAAAGAGCTTGCAATTGACAGTCCTCAACCTTCCTGGGCCGATTTTCACGCTTCTTGTCACTCAGGTCAAAATTGTCGTCATTGAACCGGCGAAACCAATCTCTGCACATTGTTTCCGATAAAGCATTGTCGCCATAGGCCTCCACAAGCATTCGATGCGATTCGGCAGCCGATTTCTTCAAATTGAAACAGAAAAGCAAAGCTTCCCGCATAAGTTTTTTTTTAGCAAAAAACTAGACATGATTACATGAAAGAAAAAATGTTGTTGTATGAAATTGCTGATGTGCACTGGTTAATGTTGACAGATGTCAAACACATAAAAAAAAGTGTTGTGTGCCCTAGGGTAGCTTTGTGCGCTCACTTTCTCTATCTCTTTTTCACTTTAAAATGAAACAGAGAGAGAGCTTTAAGTCTCGCTCAAAGTCAAAGTAATCCCGTTGCAACCGGGCTTAAATAAGAAAGAAAGATCAAAGTTCAGTTACAAACAATAAAGAAATAGGAATAAAATGTAAGAATGGAGGATGAAACTGCAAGAAAAAGTTGGTCCTCTATCACAGTCTTCTATCTGTCTTTATTTTCTTCAAAGAAGAAATTCAAAAATATAACAAAGGATATGGATGTTAATCTGTGTTATCGTAATCTTAAATTGGATCATTAAAGGCTGTAAAGATAGACTCATCAAGATTTAACAGAAATGTCGTGTATAAAATACAATATCGAGACTGATGCATTTATGTTGGGAGGTAACGGGACGTTTATTGAAAACGAGAATCAAAAAACACAGAAATCACATCAATAGAAAAACGTCTTGTGAATCTGTGATCACACAGCATAGATTGGAACACAGCCATTTGAATGGGAGAATATAAAAATCTTGGGTATAGAAAAGCAATTGTAGTAAAGGCTCATATCAGAAATGCTGATTTAATTATAATCAAATAGTTTAAATTTACAATCAGACACAGAGTTTTTACATCATATGTGATTTTAAAGAGATTCAAATGGTAACATTACTTATTCGCTTTTAGCTGGTTATTGTTTTATTTTTAAAGATTATAATAGTTTATATTATCATTATAATAATATGACTTATAATTATTTATTATTCTCTATGGACGTGGCTTGCAGAATAAATTTTGAAAGTCATTGCTTGTCTGGACATACCAGTTACAATTTTATATCTTATACTTAATGTAAAACAAAGTTTTTTATTTCTTATAATCGTTCCTTTTTATAATTTGGTTTGAAATAATTGATTGTGATCTATGGAGACGGAGAGTGAATAGTACAATACATTAAATGCACAACAATATAACTAATATCTTAGCATATTCTTTAGTTAATCACTTGGCTAAACAACAAAGAGACAAATTTTGGCAACTCCCAATCAGACAGTTGGGATATGCTCATCCTCAGTCTCACATAGAATTTAAATTCAACATTGTCACAACATACTGTGTCAAGAAAATCTACGAAAAGTATCTACGAATTTGCTGAAGATGAAAAGATGGTTTGAAAAAAACCAAAACATCCAAATAAGGTTGTAGCGATCCATTGTACATCTTTATATTATGTAAATATTATTTGATAATTATATTTTATTGCGCACCAATTCTCGCGTTGTGTTGATGCTCTCATTCATTCAGTTGATGCTCTCGATACACTCTATTATACACTATATTATAGTTTTAAATTTCAAGAGCCCAATTAATATTTAAATTTTACATTTATATGACATATAGTTCCGATGTGAAAAATTATAGCTATGTTAGCTATTAAAGTAACGCTTACTTCTCCTAGTAACTGTATAAAAAAAATTAGTTAGTAGCTATGCAAAGAAAATTAGTTAGTATCTAGACGTAAAATGTAACTCTCAATAGCTGTATACAAAAAATTAATTAGTAACTGTTTGTCTTTTACTGAACGGTGATCTCGACGGTGATTAAACAGAAAAAAATTATTTTATTTATTAGATTTTTTTCTTAATCGTATCTTCTATCGAATCTCTAGATTTATTCTTCTTAAGTGCCGAACGATCCTATTTGGAGTACAAATTAGTTCGGTCCGTTTCCCCTAAAGATGGCTCCAGCTATTGTGAATATTTATAGTGACAGCTGATTTTGGCAGTTTCAGAGAGGTTAAACATTTGCTAATAATACTCAGTTTATATCGCTTTGAGTTTTATACAAAAATCTTGATTTTTATTGTGTTTGAAATGTCGAATTTTGTGTTAACCAAGCAGCATTTGCGGGAGGTTTTGATTTTCTTTAATTGGAAGAAAAGTGCGGCTGAAGCCCATCGATTGTCGAAGTTTATGATGACACTGCTTCAACATAATGATAAATCATGTAGGGAATGATTTCGACATTTCAAGGATGGAGATTTCAGCGTTGAAGACAAGCCTTGCTCTGGACAGTCAAAAAAATTCGAAGACAAAGAATTAGAGGCAAGAATTACTCGAAGAAGATCAGAGTCAAACGCAAGAGGAGCTTGCAGAATCATTGGGGATAACTCAATAAGCCGTTTCTGTACGATTGAGAGCCATGGGAATGATTCAAAAACAAGGAAATTGGGTGCCTTATGATCTGAAACCGAGAGACGTTGAAAGGCGATTTTTCACTTGCGAACAATTGATTCAAAGACAACAGAGAAAAAGTTTTTTGCATCGGATTGTGACTGGAGATGAGAAGTGGATATTCTACGACAACCCCAAGAAGAAAAAATACTACGCTAAGTCCGATCAATCGTTGCCATCAACATCAACACCACGGCCGAACATTCATGATTCGAAGATCATGCTCTATATCTGGTAGAACCAAAAGGATTTTGTTTACTATGAACTGCTGAAACCTGGCGATTCCATTACGGGCGATCGGTATCGGCTACAATTGATTCGTTTGAGCATTGCGAGAAAAGTGGCCGGAATACGAGTAAAGTCATGATAAAATTATTCTTCTTCATGACAAGGCTCGGCCTCATGTCGCTAGTCGAAAAAAAATATTTGGAAACGCTCAAATGGGATGTTTTACCGCACCGCCGAATTCTCCGGACATTGTTCCTTCTGATTACTGGTTGTTTCGAAGGATGCAACAAGGCATCGGTTCACTTCTTTCGCAGAAATCGAAAATTGACTCCAAAATTGGATCGCCTCCAAAGATGAGTCATTTTTTCGAGATGGAATTCGAAAATTGCCTGAGAGATGGGAAAAAGTAGTAGGCAGTGATGGACAATATTTTAATTGATCTGTTTATTCATTTTGTTTTGAAATAAATGCATTTTTGAACACAAAAAAACGGACCGAACTAATTTGTACCCCCAATATTATTGAAAATCTTATATACCACTCAATCACAATTTAAATCGTATCTGGAAAAAGTCTTTTTTACTTGATAGAATTTGAACCCGGGACTTCAGCTTCTGAGTTGCTCACCACGTACTATTCTACTGCTACACTGTCGATGGAGATGTTTCGAATTGTCCATACATGTTACTCAAAACAAATATGATTTAATATAACGTAGTAACTAGATAGTATTGACTAGATAGTACTGACTAGACAAGTTTTCTAATTCGTTACTGGGTAATCACTAGCTGCATATTTTTTTTATAATCTATGTAGTAACTATCTATTAATTAAGATGTAAGATTTACATTTTAATTTCTAGGGAGTTACTGAATAGATTTTTTCATAAGAAGTCTATCTAATAAATAGTTATGATCCTTATATCTTAAAAATACAATTTCATGATGTCGTTTGCCGCAGCGATAAATGATTATGTGATTGAATTTTCCCTTAATTTGTCCACTTTCTTGTCACCAGCGGTACTGTTGAAAAGTTGGATTAATCCAACTTTTAGCGACATCGTTCTTATGTTTAAATCAAAGATTTAAACGTGGAACAGCAGAATGTAAGTATAATATTTATTTAAGTTATATTCCAAAACATTCTTTCCGAAAAAAATTTTATTCGAAATATATATAAGACATGTAACGTATACTACAAAGTTATTTCTGAGTAAAATTTTCCTCGGATAGGAATATAGCCTTAGGATGAAATTATACGGTACGAAAAGGGGTTGCGAAATAGAGAATACATTATTGAAATAACCAATTAGCATTATTTGGAATAACGTAGAATAACGATGATTGATTGCTTTCTATGATGCATTTTCTATTCCGCAGTTGTTTTTCGCACCGTGTGATTTCACTCTTAGAATGTAGATGTTATTGCAAAATAAAAATATACTCATTGAGTGAGATTTGATTGCGCATATTATCGATCGGACATGGCAGTATTTCCCAATCGGGGAACACGGACTCGATTGCACACGGACACGATTACGCACGATCCAATTGCACACGAATCCGATTGTGCACCGATCCGATTGCGCACTAACCCGATTGCGCACCGACCCGATTGCACACAGACTCAATCAGACGCAATAATGATAAAAAAAACGGGAAAATATTAGTAGATGATAAAAAAACATAAATAAGTATTTATAAATCCACGCGAAGCGACTCTCATTCCCCCCCCTCCTGTAAAGGGGCGCACAACTTCTATAATTGTACTGTTAAGATTAAAATTTATCATATAAAAAATTTATCATATAAACAGTATTGTAGTGTATAAACTACTTTATTGGTTCGGGGTTACGCCGAACAAAAAAGTAACATATCCTACTCATTTGGGCCTAATCGCTAGAAGTTGCAGACAGTATTCGCTTGGAATATTTTTAATTCATAAAGATAATGAAAAGTGTGAAAACAGTCTGCAATCGGGTCGATGTGCAATCGGATTCGTGTGCAATCAGATTTGGGTGCAATCGAATCTGTGTCCTAAGCAACGCTGTGTGTCCGAATCCATGTCCGATTGGGAAATACTGTTTCGATAATGTGCGCAATCAGAACACTCCCATATTCATTTGATACGTTTCTATTTGAAATGAGAGAATTAAGTACTGTAATAGAATTAAGTATAAAAATGTGATAGTCTGCTTTACGAAGCGATTATTCAGGTTAAGAAAATGAATTTTTTTTATCTGAATAGCTATTAGAGTTGCGTAATGTAAACTCACCTAAGTGTATTATTTTATTATCCAATGTTGAATAAAGATAAAATGATACGTGGGAGTATTCGGATAATATTTTCGAACGTAGCCCAACTCTAACATTTAACAATTCGCTTTATAATATATCGTCACGTTTTCTGCCAGATTCTTTCTTTTTTTGAGTGAAATTTTTAGTGAAAACGTATCGAATAAATATATTTTTATCAAGTTTCATAGTGATGTCCGTATTTTAAATAATTATCACAATAAATAAATAAATAGATACAAATTTCTTCTATCAATAAAAATTTGTGGCGAACGATTTTATCTCATTTAATTCTGATTATTTTTATTTTTATTTCCAATTTTATTTATACCGACTTTTCTTTTATGATCGCTCAATACATTATACCAATTTAATTATTGAATTATTAAATTATTATTTATTATTATTATTTAATTATTTTATTATTACATTATTATTATATTATTGTATTTAATTATTGTATTTGTTATTATTTGCGATAATTTCATGAAATTTTCAGATGGCTGTATGTACCTAGGCATATATACGAAATGATCATAGATGAAAAGAATATTTTGATTCATGGATGTATGGAAGCATATAACCAATTATTTATTGATAATTTTTTAATAATAATTTTTTTTATCCATATTCATGTCATCTTTCAAATAAAGAATCAACTCAAAATCTCTTTTTTATATTTTCTTTTTAAATTTGTACATTCATTAATGCATACAAATGCTATTAGTCTATTTTGTCATAGTTTCGCTTTATTTTTGTTGTGTATAATAGCATCAACTTGACAGGTCCAATCGTAATAATACTGTTTTTTATATGACATTTTACTTTAGGACTTTATAGCACTTTACACAACACAATTAATATTACCGTTAAAAATTTATCATTGCTAGCCCATTTATATAAGCGACATTCGAGGTTAACATATGAAATCACGTGATTTATTTGTCGCTAAATATGAGCGACGAGCGATATATACTATATATACTTTAAATTATGTCACGTTTTAACATATTGACATAATTTGATCACATTCACTTGATAGCATGAGGAATTTATTAACCGGTTTATTACTAAGTTAATTACTAACGATCGATTATTCGATTGAAAATCACACAAAGGAAGAAACACGTTTGTAAGTTCGTACACAACACAATAGTATTTATATGCTGCAAGCAGCTGATTGACTTTTATGGGTGCAGTGAGTATATAATTTTACAATATAATATTACAATAATTTTAGTTATTATTTACTTTGTTACAAGCATTTTAATTCTTTGGTTTTAATATAACTGAAAATCTGAGTTATTATAATACGGGCTCTACAATAAGAGTAAAAGAAAATATTATAAATATATTATATTATAATATTATAAATATAAGTATTATGTAAAAAATCATGTGTATATTTTGTATTTTGTATATTAATTATATATATATATATAT